>NC_056730.1:551410922-551620922 GCF_019279795.1 Protopterus annectens | reverse complement strand
TTCAAAGGGAGGAGAGGTCTGACGATAGGAGGTACTGCCAGCAATGCCAGGCGAAGTAGGGCAGTGGATGTATGACTTGTGCCAGCACAGCTAACTAGAATTTTGTAAATAATTATATGTCATTTGTATTATCAAACTGATTTGTACAGATGCTTGTGCTGCAAATGTATTTTTGTGAGGTTTGTGTGTTAAAATGTATCAACAGTGCACTCTGCTGGAATGAAAAGAAATGTACATGTATTATTGTAACTGAATTAAATGTATATGTTTTAATAGAGGACACTGGGAGAGCAAAGGTTAACCAGCTAACTTACCTCAGGAAAAATAAGGGTATGTAAATGAGCTGTTAATCCATTAAAACATCACCCCACAGTGCTGAATAGTACTGGAGATGATGGGTCTGAGCGAAGCCTTTATTCATTAGCTCAGTAAGGAGAGGGGAAGCCCCAGGCACTGCCATAAACATTTAGATGTGTATTGTAGCCATCTATGCTAAAATTCCTGTCTCAGATTCAAAGGGGAATAGTGTGAGAACCTACAGTCAGGTGACCAGATGAGGTCATTCTGCAAGCCATCTTGGATATTATACTTTACTGGGAGTAATCTCTGAGGATGGAGTTTTCTGTTTTGGGGGAATCTGACTAGAAAGAATGCTCACGTATTTCATTATGCCTTTCTCTATAAAGTAAGTTATTAGAGAATAGTAATTCTCCTAGACTCAGTCATGAATATAGTGAAGCTTAGTTTAGAGACTGTTTTTTTTTTCTTTATTTGTATGAGTCTGTCCGTCAATATTATTTTTAGTATTTCCTGTGATTTGAACTATGTGATTTACTGTGAATACAAATTCAGTATTTTCATGCTCTTTTATTATTTATTATTAAATATGTTTAAGCTTTTATTGTGTTTTATTGTGGCTGGTCCTTGCAGAAAGTATTTAACATTTGAGAGTGCTTATATTTATTTGGTGACACTGTGTGGGCCACTCCAGAAGGCCTAGCCATCTTGGTAAACTACTACCATTTGTATTAGTATTAATATTACACAGTATAATTGGATACCCCTTGTTAAGGGCCTTAGAGTAGCTGAATATGGAGTGTCTGGTGGTGGTGATAACTACCTTATACTCTGGGCAGAAAGGAACACAACAGCTAAATCTGTGCTAGCCTTTCCCATGTGTATGTGTGTGTGAAAAATTAAATCGCAGTGTGTGTGTGTGTGTGTGTGTGTGTATATGTGTTGCTTGGGGCAGGGACATGAAGCATAGGGTTTACAGAGAGGGTGCTGGAGGACTTGGCTTGGACACTCAGTTGAGGGCCTAACCCTACAACTGTACCAGTGGGGAGTCTTGCTGGGAATCTGGAGGGAGACAGATGTAGAAGAATCTAGACTTTGGGCTGAGTGTGTTCCCTGTGTGCTCTTAAGGGAAATGGTACTTGATGCAGATAAGTCTGCATCTGGAACTACTGAGTGTATTCATTTGTATTGCAAAGGCACATCCCTCTCCAGTGTCAGTTTTGAGGATTCAGACTGCTTGATTACTGGCCCAACATCACATATGGGTTGGCAGTGGTGGGACCATCACTCATCACATATTGTTTGGCAGTGGTGGGACCATCACTCATCACAGCTAATATAAAAATGACTCTAAAATAGCTACTAATTCCATAACTTTGCACAACAGCAACAAGCAAAGGTTATATGTTGGTAATACACAGGGTTATTTAATTTGGCTTTATTTGGCCACTGGGGCCACACACATATGGCCCAACAATGTCAGGAATAAACCCTATATTACTAATACTCATATTATCATTGCAGCATTAATATGTAATGCAGTTCACTTGAAGCAGTAAAATCTGAATGGCAGAAATAAATGTATTCCACGTGACAACATTAATACACTGCTGCGAGGAAGAAATGTGTTGCCAAAATAAGAAGGTAAGAAGAGTGAATGTACAAATGTGCCCTATTCAGAACTGAACCAAAACTGTAAAATCCTAATGACTTGCATTTACTCTGGTGCCTCAGACTAAATAATCCTTTTTAAGGAATGCCTCAACAAATTCTTTGCTCATTTTATAAATCCACCAATTAAATTCAATTAGTATCTTAAATAAATAATGTATTAGAATGGGCTTTTCCTAGGAATCAGTGTGTTTGGCCCATTTGGTATAATACTCATACATTTTAAAATATAAATAGCATCCTGCTCTTCAAGTTTATTTGTCAGATATTCTTTAATATAATCATAAATATTACTGCGCTTTTGCAAAACAAGTAATTAAGTAAATCATCTTGAGAAGTCTCTTCTTTGAATCTCAATAAAATCTTTGACTAATTGTGATTCCTATTAAAATATCTCATAGATACTCCTCCGCGCTAAGCCTGCATGATTTTTTGTTTTACCAATGTCAAAAGGGTGCAGCTGCATTATCCCTGTCAACTGTCCCACATTTTGCCTTTTATTTTTACCCCGTCCCTCATAAAAACGTTTAATTTTCTGGTAGATTACAAAATATTACAGTCTGTTAATAATGCCAAAAATTCATAGTTTTTATTGTCAGAAAATGTATATTGATGCAAATTATGTTCTATTAACTTGTTTTAGTGAACCAGAGTAATATGGGCATTTGTCCCCACATTATTTTTGTTTTTCTCCAGCATATTTGAGTAAAGAAGTTGAGAGATATGAGCTGCATATAGTATTATGTATACAACATCAGTATTAAAGGTAAGCACTTACTTAATTTCAAGCTTTTTTTCATTACTCCAGCTACATTATATACTGCATAAGCCACGTCACAATAATCTCTTCCTAGAAGTCTTATGATAAGACAATGCAGTGGTGCAGCAGTTAGCCTTGTCACCTCACAGCATGAGGTTCTGGGGTCAGATGTTTGGCTGAGGTGCCTTCTGTGCAGAGTCTGCATGCTCTCTTTGCATTCATGTGGGTTTCCTCCGGGTGCTCCAATTTCCTCCCTAATTCCAAAGACATGCATCTGGAGCATTTCTCCCCCCGGGCCTCCACTGAAAATGGGCTCAGTCCCAGTCATCCCCAGTAAAGAAATGTAAAATATATAAATAAGAAGCTTATCTACTAGTACAAAAATAAATCCTGCTCAATTTGGCAGGCTCTCACCATTCAAACAGAAAAAAAAAATGAATGTTCCTAAAAATAAAACCTACTTCAAGACATGATCCATCATTAGAACTCTCCACCATTTTTAATACAATTCACATCTCTGGCTAGCAACAAATATTTTATTACAAAATAAACCAATTTATTCTGATTAATTCCACAGTTAGACATGCTCTTGATGCCATATCATTTTGACCATGTTATTTTTTTGTTTTGTTGCGTTTTGTTCTGTATCAAAATCTTTTCTAAGCCTTTTTATGCTAATTTATCTGAAATTCCTATTCAACAGAATTTTAGTCACTAATCTATCCTCTTCAAGGAACAAATCTGTCTTTATATAAAAATCTCCATAAAATAAAGGGCTTACCAAGTTAAGAGGCCAATTATCTTCCTATTCCATAGTCTTTACAAGGACGTAGACGATATATATTTTTCTTTTTTTCCGTCTGATTTTTGTTTTGTAACAGTTGATTGCAGCCCAAGGGTTTCCTCAATCTTCTTCCCTCTCCCATTCTGCCACCCTAACAAAAATTCCTTTACACACAACCATTTCTCCACCCCCCCCCCAAAACAGCCATTCACAACTCCTCCTACTCAAAGAACTCTCCCATTCAGCCCTCTCTCTCTTAGCATACCTCTTGACCAGTCACTTTCATATCATTACCTTTAGCATAATCATTGCATTGCAATTTACACATCTAATTCTAATCACCCTGCAAAAATGCTTTCAAGCTCTTTATCCCATTATCAAACAATGTTCCCCTTCCAGATCACAGGGCACCTTTTCCTTGTCTACCATCACACCTCAGATCCTACCACCAGCAACTCATCTATGATATCTTATATTATGCCACATTTCCTGACCCAGTCGACAATAACAGATTGCTCCTTTTACACAGCTCCTGAATTATACATTAATATATACATTCAACTCTTCAAATACTCATACTTTCAAATGAATCCCATAGTTCTGAAGCTAAACGTAAAACAAAAAATCAAGTACACATGGTTATACTCACTTCACCATATGCATCTATCACTAAAGCTTAGTAGTGACACCCATCCCAACCATGGGCCAACTCACCTATCCCCACCCAGGAAATATGCTCTTTACCCCAACTATCCCACCTACATTAACTCATATTGCAAACCTCCCAGAACTACAACCATTTCACATCATCATAAAAAAGGAATAAACTCCCAGAATTCCATGTTTGGATGGCTATACACAGCTTGATATTTTATAATTACAGAGACATAACTAAAACAATATAAAAATACACATTTTCTTCCCCTGGCCACAATGTCCATAGACTAGACAGAAAAACAAAAAAGCAGGTAGAGTTGCTATAATTTGTAAAAATACTGTTAAATTATCACCTTCACCCAAAATATTCTACAATTTTATAATGCAGAAGTACTCATCTCACTACAAAAACTTAACTACAAATCCATGTCCATTATATACATAGTTACTGATAAAAATGCTGAAAATATATTTGGTTGAAAATTTTTTTGGTGGTGAAAAACATTGAATGCTCAAAATGTTGAATGCTCATTTGAGTGAATGCTGAAAGCTCATTTTTATAGTGTTTGTTGGTATGATTTGTGAAGGCTGACAGCCTAGCCAGATAGAATGTTATAGATAATTCTATCATTTGTAAATATGAATGTTGAACTGCAGACTTGTTTTCCTAAATGAAAGAATATGCTATCAAATGTTGAACTTAAAAAATGTAAAACATTGCCCTATGCTGTAAGGTAAGATAAGACAACCATTTTCTGTCTGTCCTTTGAAGTTACAATTACTTCATGCTGTCCTTTGAAGTTAAAGATTCAAAGTCATTCTGTCTGGGCTAGCACATTCTTTCTATTGTTTTAACCAAAAGATAGATTGCTAGATTTAAACATGCAGATGTATTTTTATTGCTCTGGTTTCTGTCTAGGTGTAAAAGAATGTACATGCAGTTTCTGTTAGTCTGGAAACACCAGGAAAGTGAAAGAATGATGTAATGTTTATCAGAAATGCAATTTCAATTTAAACAAAGAAAACCAGAGATCATTAAGCATTTTTGTCTTGACTATCCAACTCACAGCACTGTCTTGCTCATATGTAAGTTATCTTAGACTTGTGTTTTCTTTTAGAAATAGCTAGGATCTAGAAAAATTAGACTAAGTGTTTTTTCTGTGATGTCAGAACTGTACTACTGAATTATTTTAAGTATTTCTCTGTGATCTCTGAACTTTTGACTAGCACTGTGTAGTAGAAAGTATTGTCTTGTGGTTTTAATTATTTATTATTAAATATTTTTAAATCCTTTTAACTGTGACTGTTTTGTGTAGAGATAATTTAAGTTTGTTAGAGTACTTGTATGCCTTTGGTAAAATTGTACAAAGCCACACCTATAGCTTTAGCCCTGGGCTATACTACCAATTGGATAATAATATTGCACAGTAATAATTGGACACCCTTTTAAGGACCTTTGAGTAGCTGATAAATATTAGCTGGGTGGTGGCAGGGATTTCTACTGAATAGTCTGGGTAAAAGAGGCACAGCTGGAGAACCTGTGCCAGCCTTCCCCAGAAGTGTCTGTGTGGTTGTATAAACTCTTATCTCAAAGTGTGTGTGTGTCAGCTACTTGGGCAGGAACACAAAGCACTGGTTATACAGAGAGGGTGCTGGAGACTTTAGCTTGCCCAGCTGGCTGAGATCTGGACCCTATAGCTGTGCCAGTGGAGAGTCTAACTGGGGACCTGGAGAGCAAGGAAGTGACCAGCCCTGGACTGACTGTGATCTCTGTGTGCTGTTAAGGGAAATTGCAATTTACTGTGTGTATTTGTTATCCTTTCCTCATATGTGAGATGCCCTCTCTGGTGCTAGTGGTGAGGATTGAGGCTCCTTGATTGCTGGGCCAGGGCACGGGTGTCACATTTGTGGTGGCAGTGGTTGGGATATCCTCACATTTGTGTTTTGCATCGTTGGGATATCCACATCACATATTAATTGGTTGGCAAATACTAATTGGCTTGTAGTGGTGTGGATACAGTGAATCCTGTAGCTTGTGTACAGTGAGCTTTGAAGGTGTTTTGTGCTCTAAATCAGCCACACAGTGAATACTCAGAGTTCAGATCACAATTGTTTTATTTCTTTTGTTAGCTTAGTTAGTCAGGGTGAGCAGGCAGCATGTCAGCAGAGGAGTATGGAAAGCTGACAAGGACCCAGCTGGCCTAGATGTGCCAGGCTAGGGGACTGGTGCATGGAAACCTGACTAAGGCAGACCTGATTGCAGCCTTGGTTACAGCTGCATCAGAAGACAGCAACCAGGAGGACAATCAGACTGGCAGTGGAGATATAATACCCTCGGAGAATGGACAGCTCAACCTTTCTGCAGTGGACTTAAAAATCCAGCTGGAGCTAAAGAGACTTGAGTTGGAGGCTAGGCATGTGGAATTAGAAGCATCTGAGAGACTGAGGAGTCTACAGGCTGAGGAGAACGAGAAACCGCTACGTCTGGAGGCTGAGGAAAAAGAGAGGCAGAGGCAGCATGAGAAGGAGATGCTGACTCTTTGCCAGAGTTGTGGAGGTAATGGGGTAACTGGATTAATGCTGTAACTGTATTATCTAAAATGTTAGATCTTTGCATGTTTTGACTATACTGCTGTTAAGAAATGTCTTTTAGAACTGTTTAAGCTAACACCTGAAACATATAGGAAAAAGTTTCGTGAGCACAGACACAAGGCAGATGAAAGTGTATGTGAATATGTTGCTGAATTGAGCACTTATTTCCATAGGTGGGTGAGTGGATGTCAGGCCACCACTTTTGAAGGCATGGCAGACCTTTTAGTGAGGTAACAAGCCCTTAGCACTTTGCCTGAGGACACGAGGATCTGGTTATCTGAAAGACAATGCACTACTTTGGATGAGTTGGGGAAGAAGGGAGACCTATACCTGGCAAGCAGGGCAGCCCTGCACAGGAAGGGGACCCCCGGTACTGCTCATGGGTCTAAAGGAACCCATGGTGAGCAGCGCAGACTGCCCCAACAGAATCTGCCAGTAGTAGGGGAAGCCACTAGTCAAGGTATATGTCCAGGAGCTAGGGTTAAATGTTTTGAATGCAACCAGTGGGGCCATGTGGCATACAGGTGTCCATGGAGGCAAAGTGTGGAACAAAAGGTGAGGGAGCCAGTAACCAGGAAAGACAAAATGCCAATAGTAGGTTCTCGTGAGACAACAGGGGTACTAAACTACCATCCTGTAGATGTCCTGAGAGGGAAGGATTTAGATGAGGCAGTGCCATGTGCTTATGCAATTACACACAGTCAGGCTCGGAGACAAGCATGTGGGTCTGGTAGCCTGGGGAAGACCCAGACAGACTGCATACTTGCAGCCAGGACTGCTGAGGTGGTTACTTCAGGGAGGGAGCTACCTTGTAGCAGTGAGACTGAAGGTGAGCCACAGCTGCTTGGGGGTACTGATGTTCCCTTGGACAGAGTGACTGCAAAGGTAGTGGTGAGTAGTAGTACCCAGGATAACAGTGAGGCACCACTGTCAGAGGATGCCAGACTTCTTGTTGAAGGGGAGCTGGGAAGGGTTACAAGGAGAGAGTTGAGACAGGCTCAGCTCTCAGACCCTACATTGCAAGGCCTGAGGCAGATAGCTAGGGAGGCACCTGATTCTCAAGGAAAGGGGGAATCTGTATACTGGGACAATGGGTTACTATACAGTGAGGGGACCCTTGAGGGAGGGCCAGAAGGTGGGATAGTACAGCAGTTGTAGTGCCTAGAGCCTACCATCTAGCGCTTCTAGCCATAGCCCATGATATTCACTTTGCAGGTCATATGGGCATAAAACATACAAAGAGACGTATTATGCAGAACTTCTATTGGCCTGGAATTTCCAGAGATGTAACAGGGTACTGCAGGACCTGTGAGCAGTGCCAAAAGTTAGGCAGGAGACAAGGTGAGAGCTCCTTTGATGCCTTTGCCTGTGATTGAGCAGCCATTTTAGAGGGTAGCTATGGATATTGTGGGTCCTCTGAGTACCCCAAGTTCCACAGGGAAAAAGTATATCCTAGTGGTAGTGCATTATGCTACACAGTACCCTGAGGCAGTGGCTTTGTCTTCCATTGAGACAGAGAAGGTGGCAAATGCTTTGTTAGAGATTTTCAGCAGGGTAGGTTTCACAAAAGAAATACTGACTGACAGAGGTGCCAATTTCATGTCAGACCTGCTGGCTTGTCTGTGGAAGTCCTGTGGGGTGAAGCACACGAAGACCACCCCCTACCATACCCAGACTAATGGTCTTGTTGAGAGGTTAAACTCTACAATCAAGTCCATGCCATAGGCATTTGCAGATCAGTTTAAGAGGGAGTGGGACAAATATTTTACCCATCTGTTGTTTGCTTACAGAGAAGTTCCCCTGCCAAATCCACAGGGTTTTCACCCTTTGAGTTGCTGTATGGGCATAGGGCGAGGGGACCTCTAGATTTAATTTGAGATGAGTGGGAAGGTGATTGTGAGTCTCACAAGGAGTCTGTTGTGGCATGCATCCTAAACCTCAGGATAAGGCTCAGGGAACTCATGGGCTTAGCCCAGGAGAACCTGGCAGAAGCACAACAACAGAAAAATGTGTGGTATGACAGGAATGTTCGAGCTAGAGAGTATGCTGTGGGGCAGCAGGTAATGGTTTTCATTCCTGTCGAACACAACAAGCTGCAAGCAGCTTGGGAGGGTCCCTACAAGGTGGTAAGAAATGTAAGTGATGTTAACTACATGGTGGAACTGCTAGGCAGATGGCAGGGGCACAAATTGTACCATGTTAACATGATGAAACCTTAGCATGATAGGGAGGCCCTTGTGCTGAGCATTTGCAGTGGATTGCAGAAGTCGGCCGAGGGAGATATGGGGACTGATCTCCTCAGTGAGGCTCGGGCTGACACCTCAGTGGGAGGGGTAGCAATGTCCCAGCAGCTATCTCCTACCCAGGTTCAAGAAATCTGAGCAGTGTTGTAAGAATTTGGGAACATGTTCACTGGGAAACCAGGGTGCACCCACCTGGTGCAGCACCAGGTGGATACAAGACCCCAAAGACCTATTAGGCAGGCCCCTTGTAGAGTGCCTGAGAGAGTCAAACAGACTCTGAGGGAGGAGGTACAGGAGATGTTGGAACTAGGGGTGATTCAAGAGTCCAACAGTCCCTGAGCCTCCACAGTGGTGCTGGTGCCAAAGAAGGATGGCAGCACCAGGTTCTGTGTGGACTAAAAGAAATTAAATAGTCACACAGAGTCAGATACTTACCCCATGCCTAGACCAGATGAGGTCCTTGAGCAGCTGGGTGGGGCTAAGTATCTTACAACCATTGATTTTACCAAGGGTTACTGGCAGGTACCCTTGACTCCCAGTACTAGAGAGAAGTCAGCCTTTGTGACTCCATTTGGCTTGTATGAGTTCACAAAGATGTCCTTTGGGATGAAGAATACCCCAGCGACTTTCCAGAGGCTGATAGATAATATCCTAGCAGGATCCATAGGGTTTTCACTTACTTACCTAGATGATATTGCCATCTATAGCCATTCCGGCCAGAGCACCTTCAGCATATCAGGGAGGTGCTGGGCAGACTACAGAAGGCAGGGTTGACCATTACGCTGAGCAAATGTCAGGTGGGTATGGTGGAGGTCTCCTACCTAGGACATAGAGTAGGGAGTGGTAAGATAAGGCTAGAACCTGCCAAAGTGGAAGCCATTCAAGCATGGCCTACACCTGTTAATAAAAAGCAGTTGACGGCATTTATAGGGATGGCAGGGTACCACAGAAAGTTTGTCCCCAGTTATAGTACCATAGCTGCTCCCCTCACAGACCTGACAAGGAAGAACAGGCCAGATAAGGTAGTGTGGACCCCAGCATGTGAGCAGGTATTCCAGAAGCTTAAAGAAGCTTTGGGAAGACCCCCTGTGTTAGCCAGTCTAGATTACAGCAAAGAATTTGTTGTGAAGGTAGATGCTTCAAACTATGAGGTGGGGGCTGTACTTAGATTTCTTCAGAGGGAGAAGAGCACCCAGTAGTTTATCTCAGCCATAGGCTCCAACCCAGGGAGGAATGCTATGCAGCTGTAGAAAAGGAATGTCTAGCCATAGTGTGGGCACTGCAGAAACCTCAGCCTTATCTGTATGAAAGGAAATTCACTGTTATGACAGATCACAACCCCCTAATATGGTTAAACAGAGCCAGCCAGCAAAATGTCAAGTTGCTAAGATGGAGCCTAGGGTTCCAAGCATATGATACGTCAGTGCAGCACCACAGTGGGAGTAGCAATGCCAATACAGATGGCCTGTCAAGACAGGGAACGGGGTAGGTACACTCAGATAGACCTAACCCTCTCATGTGGCGTTTCTCAAGGGTCACTTGAAAAAATAGCTCGAGTTCTCCTGGAGGGAGGGTGAGAAATGTGAAGGCTGCCAGCCTAGCCAGATAGAATTTTATAGATAATTCTATCATTTGTAAATATAAATGTTGAACTGCAGACTTGTTTTCTTAAATGAAAGAATATGCTGTGAAATGCTGAACTTAAAAAAATGTAACAACATTACCCTCTGCTGTAAAGTAAGCTAAGACAAGCATTTCCTGTCATTTGAAGTTACAATTACTTCATGCCTGTCCTTTGAAGTTAAAGATGCTGAGTCATTCCGTCTGGGCTACCACATTGTTTCTATTGTTTTAACCAAGAGTTAGATTACTAGATTTAAACATGCAAATGTATTTTTATTGCTCTGGTTTCTGCCTAAGTGTAAAACAATGTAGATGCAGTTTCTGTTAGCCTGGGAACACCAGGAAAGTGAAAGAATGATGTAATGTTTATCAGAACTGCAATTTCAATTTAAACAGAGAGAACCAGAGATCATTAAGCATTTTTGTCTTGACTATCCAACTCACAGCACTGTCTTGCTCATATGCAAGTTGTCTTAGACTTGTGTTTTTTTATTAGAAATAGCTAGGAACTAGAAATATTAGACTAAGTGTTTTTCTGTGATGTCAGAACTGTACTACTGAATTATTTTAAGTATTTCTCTGTGATCGCTGAATTTTTGACTAGCACTGTATAGTAGAAAGTATTGTCTTGTGGTTTTAATTATTTATTATTAAATATTTTTAAACCCTTTTAACTGTGACTGTTTTGTGTAGAGATAATTTAAGCTTGTTAGAGTACTTGTATGCCTTTGGTAAAATTGTACAAAGCCACTCCTATAGCTTTAGCCCTGGGCTATACTACCAACTGGATAATAATATTGCACAGTAATAATTGGGCACCCTTTTAACGGCTTTTGAGTAGCTGATAAATATTAACTGGGTGGTGGCAGGGATTTCTACCATACAGTCTGGGTAAAAGGGGCACAGCTGGAGAACCTGTGCCAATCTTCCCCAGAAGTGTCTGTGTGGTTGTATAAACTCTTATCTCAAAGTGTGTGGGTGTCAGCTACTTGGGCAGGGACACGAAGCACTGGTTGGACATAGAGGGGGCTGGAGATTTTAGCTTGCCCAGCTGGCTGAGATCTGGACCCTGTAGCTGTGCCTGTGGGGAGTCTTATTGGGGACCTGTAGAGCAAGGGAGCGACCAGCCCTGGACTGACTGTGATCTCTGTGTGCTGTTAAGGGAAATTGCACTTTACTGTGTGTATTTGTTATCCTTTCCTCATATATGAGATGCCCTCTCTGGTGTTAGTGGTGAGGATTGAGGCTTCTTGATTGCTGGGCCAGGGCACGGGTGTCACATGATTATAAATTGATTGTTTGACTGAAAAGGTTATAGTGGATGGTGTGTGTGTGTGTGGGTGTTCACAGATTTTAGGGTTAGGTCAAAGGTTAGGTAAGGTGATGGTTTTACTGTTTTGCATGTTTGGTGTTGTATCTGTTCTGCGTTCTTTTGTCTTGTGTAGTACTACTATTAGGGAAAGGGTTTTCAGTAATGTAATGTGTAGGGTTAGGGTTAGGAGCAGGGTTAGGGTTAAGATTAGCAGACATGAGTAAGATGGTGCTGAGGGCAGCCCTAACCCTACACATTACATTACTAAAAGCCATTTCCCTAACAGAACCACTACCAAGATGACACCTGATCTAGGGTTTATAGTTGAGATGTATGATATTGGGTATTTTTAGCTGGCTTTAGTTTTTCAATACTTTGTGATTTGATACTTTGAGTGTTCAGTGTTTTCTGGTTTTGACAAGTTGAAGTCCTGCTTTTTTCAATGAAATGAGTATTTAGTCAAATGACCCATAATCATAAGCATAGACATACTCCCTGCCAACATGGCAACAATATCCCAGCCACAGAAGACATTCTGTGTTAGGTCTAAAATAAAATCGCACAGGAAATTATTCTAAGTGACCTAAACATTGACTGGATGATAGTCAGCTCAGCACAGCCTACCTACACCATTGATCTGCATAATTTCACCCAGATTATCAACTCCCCAGTCAGACATAATTTAATTTCCATGAAAGATTCAGTACTCGAGCGTTACTTCCTCACTAGAGTTACAGCCTTTGGTAACCTTCCAGACACCACAAGTGACCATCTGCCTATATTTGCAGTCGGACAAATGAACCACTCCCCTAAAACATGTCATTATATACAAGTTGCAAATGTTACTAAACTCCAACCACAGAACTTTAAAAAACCCTAACACACCTAACACACTTCAAATGGGATTTAATTAAAAATCTACCTCTAGATACTACAGCCTCACATTTTAATATTTTATATTTAACATTTGTTTACCAGGAAAATCCAACTGGGAGAGAGTCCATTTTCAGCTGAGGTATGGGGGAAATGCTCCAGACACATGTCTCTGGAATGTAGGAGGAAACCGGAGCACTCAGAGTAAACTCACGTGAATGCATGGAGGACATGCAGACTCCACACACAAGGCACCCCAGCCGAGAATCAAACTGAAGAACCTCTTGTTGTGAGGTGACAATGCTAACTGCTGCACCGCTGCATCACAATATATCCTTTCTAAATGTCCTTAGCACTCCTATGACACTTAGAACTGAAAGAGTTAAAGCAAAGCCTCCACCATGGCTGTCTACCAAAACAAAACAACTCATGAAAGATATGGGCAAGGCTCAGAAAGCCTGGCCAAAAAATAAAACTGAAAAAAATCTGCAGTATTACAAATACCTTAGGAATCAAGCCAAACAGTGTACTAGATCTGATAAAAAGTCTTACTTCACTTCTAAACATCAATAAACAATCTCCTCCACCCAGGACAAATATTTATCCCTACCCATCCAGTACAGGCCCCAAAATATTGTTGCTGAACAGTTTAACCACCACTTCATTCATTCTTTTGGATCATTACTTAACAACAACAACAAATGCATGAACTCCCAATTTGCATCATGACCAAACAGCCCTCTCAAAAATTCACTTTTGAATAAGTCTCCGCCTCTACTATCAGGAAGCTACTTAAATTCAAATCCAACACGCTAGCTCCAGACAATCTGTCTGCAGAATATTTAAAAACTGCAGCAGAAGCCATAGTCTACCCAGTTTCCATTCAGATAAATTGTTTCATTACAGAAAACTATGCTTCTGAGCAATGGAAAAACTCCTTTATCTTATCACTTCATAAAGGTGGGACTTCCACTGAACTTTCAAAGATAGCAATGCTCTCTTTACTATCCAAAAATTCTTGAGAAATATATTCACTCTCGGCTCCTAAAATACTTAATCTCTAACAGCATTCTCATACCCACACAACATGGTTAGTCCTAACCATAGTACAACTACTGCCTTACTCCGCCTTACTAATACAGTCAATAGTAAGAGGAACTCTAGCAAACTTGTATCCTCCTTGTTTCGTGACCCAACAAAAGCATTCAAACATCGTGTCACACCCCTTACTAGTTCTAAAGCTCTTTCCCGCTAGGCATCTCTTTCTCGTCTTTTCTTTGGTTTCAAACCAATCGTCAAACAGAACACAAGCAGTGAAATGAAAAGATGTTACTCATCCTTTTTACCCGTGTTTTTATCAGTTCTTGAACCACTGTTATTCAATCTCTTCACAAATGAGTTTCACTACAAAACATACCACCACAGTTCAGTATGCATGTCTTATGTGCACAGTTGAAAACCTTGCAGAACTACAAGAAGTGACAAAATAATCTTTCTCATCTCTCAAAACATGATTAAATAAGGCTCAACTTCTCTTTAATCCTCAGAAGACTATACTAATCTTATTTGCTCCTAAACATTTGACCCTTACATAATCCAAACAATACACAAAACAAATAAAAAAATGGTTTACTATATAAGGTCAAAACCCTGTCTTACTGACACAACAATAAAACACATAGCTACAACCTTCTTATCATCCCACCTATATACCTCACCAGCGCTCATCAATTTTCAAACTGCATTAGTACTCAAAGTGTAAAAATGCTATATCAAATTTGCCTAATTTGTAGCTGTTATTCAAAAACTCACCATTTTCTATCACTAAAACATCTTAACTGTTTAGAGCTCCCACATCTAACCTTGATATAATTTCTAACAGCCAACAAATGTATACATCAGCCAACCCTACTCCCCAAATATAGAGCTCAGATCTGGGGATAAGTCTTTGCTTGCTATATCTAAATCCTATCACTTGGCAGGTAAGTTTTATCAAATTGTGTTTCAAAAGCATGGCACTCCATTCCTCTCTCTCTCTCTCTGAAACAACTCAGATACCTAAACAATCACCTAAAGCAGTATCTGCTGAGTACATGGTCATGCTCCTGCCCATCTCCTAGTTAAACCAACTTAATGTAGCCTAAGAGCTAGAACTCACAATTACATTCAATAAAATCAAAGGTTATACATCATGTGAATTCAACTATACATTTCTGTATCCCACTCTGGTCTTTTCCTGTTACTACTTTTTTCACAAGACAATCTTATATATTCTACCATCTTCATACCTGTCAACTGTTCAGAGTTTCGCAGAATGTCCAGATTTTTGTCTCATATTTTTGCTGTGTTCCTCCTAACATCTGTTCCTTTCTGGCAAATAGCTGAGGATTGAAGACATTACATGATGACAAACATTTGAGTTTAAGACTCAACATCCTTCAGAAAATTCATGCTAATGCACAACCTATTATTCTATCAACTTTCTAAGTTTTTAAGAGCGATATTTAAACTCTGTCCTTGTTTGTTCCCCCGTAGGTTCATAGGTGTGTACTAGGCTAACGGCCCTGGAGCCTATATACGCCTTGCCCAACAAGATTCCCTGGCATCATGCCGCCCAAAGTTAGTTCCCAGTGCTCCTGTCAAACAATGCCACTGAAGTGATCCCCGGGGTGAACTTCCTATTGTCCATCCACTCATCAAGATTTCTCTTAAAGAGGGCCAGTGAAGTGCTCTGCTTGACATGAATGGGAAATTTGTTCCAGAGTATGGGAAGTCTCTGGGTTAGGAACCTGTCCCTCCAGCATGGCCTGTTTATTGTGGTAATGAGGTTTAGGTCCCTGGAGCATGTGGCACAGATGGATGGAGATTTATTTAAGTGTAGCATATCTAGCAGCTCTGGGTCAGACATGGCTTTGTAGGTCAAGCAGAGATCACCTCTAAGTAGGCGATAAGAGACAGAGTATAGCTGGAGTTTTTTGAGTCTGTCAGTATAGGGCATGTGTCTAAGGCCTAAAATCCTCTTAGTGAGGTATTTTTGTGGCCTTTCCAGTTGTTGTAGGTGTCTAGTGAGATACATACCAAATGGGGCGTTATATTCTATAATATGTCTAATGAGGGACGAGTAGAGAGGGATTATGACTTCTTTCTGACTGGATGAGAAACTTTTTGTAATGAGATGTGCCACATAGAGGGACTATCTGACTACAGTGGCAATGTGGTTATCAAAGGAGAGGTTGCTGTCAACTTGTGTCCTCAGGTCTCTTATCACACCTTCGGTGTTTAGTAGACTACCACGTGTGGTAGTTCATGGGCACTGAATTTTTCCCAATGGGAAGGACAATGCACTTTTTGGCACTGAGCTTAAGGTTGTGGTTCTGGCACCAGTCATTGGTGTCAGCGAGGCCTTTTTGTAGAATGTCTACATCAGTTGGAGAATCAATAATGGCTCCCAGTTTGCAATCATCTGTGAACTTGGTCAGCCAGTCCCATTGTGTTGGCTTGAACTTCAGAGAAGTAGATGCCAAACAGGAGAGGACCTAGGACCACTCCTTGTGGGATAACCCTTGTAACTGGTTGGTAGTCAGATTTGGAGTCCGCTACTTTCACAGTGTGGGTTCTTTCAGTGAGCCAGGTGGCAACCCATTTTATGACATAGAGGTTTATGTCTAGTTTTGTGAGTGAGGGATGGTGTCGAAGGCCTTGGCAAGATCTAGGTAGGCTGTGTGAACTACCTTGCCCTCATCCACAGCTCTGGTGACATACTCAAAGAAGTCTAGCAGGTTGAGCAGGCATGATGTACCTTTCACAAACCCAAACTGCATGGGGTCCAGAGCTTGGAGATTCTCTATGTGCTTATTTATAAGGTCCATGATGATGCGCTCCATAGCCTTACATATCAGACTTGTCAGACTAGTGGGGCGGTAGTTCCCAGAGTCTTTAGTCGCTCCCCCTTTGTGGAGTGGGATGACCATAGCAGTGCGCCATTCGGTAGGAACAAAACCTGAAATGAGGCTGTGATTGAACAGGGTACTCGGGTATGGTGCCAGTTCACTTTGTAATTCATGTAGAACACAGCCAGGGATATTATCAGGTCCCATGGAAGCTGTATTCTTGGCTTTGGACAGTGCGTTTTTTACCTGTGTAGCTCTGATAATAGGGACTTTGCATTTCTCAGGTATTGTGATGGGCCCTTTAGGGGTGAAAGGGGGGTAAAGTTTGCATTGAACCTGTCGGCCAATATGTTGGCAATATCAGTTGGTTCTGTATATGTATTGCCATTGTGCTGTAACTCAGAGCAGATCTGAGTATTGCTGTGTAGATTCTTGACATAACTATAGAATGCCTTGTGGTTGTCATTAGAATCTGCAGCAATTCTGTTTTTGTAGCTAGCTTTAGAGGATTTGATGATGGATCTCAGTTTTTTGCTGAGAATAACAAGGGAGTTTTTTCCATTCCTGGGAATTCACCCTTTTCTGCTAGTTTTTTTCCTTCTGTTGTAGAGTTTGTTTATGGTGGGAGACCACCCGATTGGCTTCCTTTTTTTGGAGGAGAGCGTCTTGGTTCTGATTGGTATGGGCCGTTCCATGTACAGTGCATTGGTATATGATTCAGCAGTCATGCACCTATTTTCCATTTGCATGGGTGTCATTAAGTTAGCTACCTCTGTTTTTAGAAACCCAAATTTGGCTTTGGAGAAGTTTTGTATGATAGTTTCCTTTGGGGGGGTGAGGGGGGATGTGGATATCCATGTTGATTAGCTTTTGGTCAGATCTGACCAGAGAGGAGTTGATTACTGGTGTAGAGCACCGGTCGCCCATGTTAGTAATGACCAGGTCAAGGATGTTTCTACCCCTGGTGGGGTAGAGTCTTGGGACATGGTGGGGGATCTATAGCAGGCTACAACCTGGATTGCAGTTTTACCCAGTGTTAGTTGTACCTGAAGTATCTCTGATGCGTTACGTTGGGCTACTAGTCTGGAGGTGTGCATATCCTTTATGAATATGGAGACCACCACCACCTTGAACCAGGTCTCGGTCACTGCGCAGATGTCGATGTTCTCCATTTTAAGGAGTGCTTCAAGCGAGTGCATTTTGAGTTTAGACTTCTAGCATTGAGTAGTATAACCCTCCGATTTTGTTTGCTTGTGGCTGTTATGGTGGTAATTTTGTCTTCAGGACATTGCCTAAAAAGGCACTATAGGGGTGGCAAGAGCCTTGGCCAGTATCCGGAATCCTTGGGGTGACAGGTGCAGGCCATCTTTGGTGAAGCATCGAGGTCTGTTGATCATGTCATCCCAGGCAGACAGATACTGGATCCCCTTAGAATGACACCAGAAACTTAGCCAATTGTTGAAGTCAATCATTTTCTGCTTGTACCGTGATATAATTCTGGGTGACAGTAGGATGCTACTGAGAGCTAGGGTCATACCTGCCTGGGCTACAAGATCCAAGAGCTCCTCTATGTCTCTTTTCATGTAGTCCAGGGAGGTACATCTCAGGTCATTCACACCAACATGGACAATGACAGTCATAGTTGTACCTGTTGTGGAGCGACCCAAGTGTGCCGTTATGTGGCTGATCCTGGCACCCGCCAGGCAGCTGATCGTAACTTTCTCGTTATTCAACCTAGTGAGTGGGACATTAGTGTGCCTTACTATTGAGTCACCTATGACTAGTGTATTGGGTAAGTTGTTTTGCCTTATGGGCTTTGGTTGAGTGGTACACTGTTTATGTGAGCTATGTGTCTCATGGTTTGTGCTGGGATGTGGTGGTTGTTTGCATTTCTGCCTCGGAGGTCTCTGTTGTTTGGGCAGATTTTTATTGAGAGCCTCCATGAAAGCAGGTGTGTGTTTTGTGTTACTATGTGAAGGCTGTGGTGGTGTAAGTTCTGGAGGACTATGTGTTGAATATGGTGTGGTGCAGGTGTTAACCTTCTCCTCTTGACTGGCTAATCCAGTCTTGGCTGGAGAGTGGTTGGCTTCCAATTTGGCTATATATGTGCATCTCTCACAAGTCATAGTGTTGGGCGGTAAGAGGAGATGGTTGTCTGTGTACATGAGGCAGTTGCTACATTGCCTCAGGATACCCAAGTTCACCAGGTTGACAGGAGAAAGCACAGGGAACTGACCTTTAGACATGCCTGGATATGAGCTCAATATATTAAGTTCTGAAGCCTTTTACAGGAAAATGTCACTCAAAGTGTCTGAGTCTGTACAGAGCACTGTCAAACACTTGAGGCGAAACTAATACATAGACCCTGAAAATTTAAGGATGAAGTATTAGGCAGCTATTCTAAAGTTAGGGAGAAATCAAGCAGTACTTACTGAAAATAAAGAATTAGTTTGTCAAGAATGATGAAAAGAGGAGAGTCACATGAATGACTACTGCCTGGCTACTACTAATGCTGGTTACAGGACAGCTTCACTCTGTTGGGATACAATACTCCTTTGCTTCTTCTCTCACCAGAAGCAAAATGTTAGCACCAATCCCAAGAAGAGAAGCAGGCCATGACCTGTTTGGTGATCCACAGTCTTGTTCCAGATGTTGCAAGGGTCTGCAGGCTTGTAGCCTTTTTCTGGTAGATGCCTCAAATAGCAACCAGACCAATCAGGTATGTTAAGCACAGACACTCATTCTCCAACCAGAAAGAGTCGAGAATCAATTCACTCTGCTCCTACTCTCACCAGGATCAGAATATAAGCTGTCACCTATAAAACAGTTAAGCTTTCTGGTGATCAGCAGTCTCCAGGAAATAATGTAACTGCACTCCTTCTCTCACCAGGAGAAAACAAGAGCACTAATCCCAAGATGACTACTGAGAGACAGAATGTGGTCTCTCCAATAAGTGGTGGTCTTGCAATAGATGCTTAAAGGTAAGATGAAAAAAATGGTTTATCCTAAACACTGCAGTGTGCACTAGAGGAGTTAGATGTGAAAGTAGGTAACTTAAGTTTTACCTGTCTAAAAAGTGGAGAGTCACTATTTTAAAAAATGCAAGATAGATTGAAAGGGGGTGGTCACTTTTTTATTCTGGTACTATGGAATACAGTAGGATGTCCAATAAAGAAACAAAAATCAGGAACCGATGGTCAAGGCAAAGAAAATATAAATGGGTTTAGCGTACCACAGTTTATTAAACGCTTTTGTCAAAAGACCATCAGAAAACATGATCCACTTGTAGAACCAGGGTATAAATAATCAAACCAATCTACTAATTAAATCATTAGTACAAATCATTTGATATAAAAACCTTTTAAAAAGACAAAACCTGCAAACAGGACCATGCAAAAAATATTAAACCCAAAAAAAGATGTTAAAATCTTAATCAATATAAGTAATTAAATCCATATGTTTATTCAAACTTAGTTTTCTGTGTTTTAAAAAACATTTGATGCTAACAGCCTCGTTTAATCCAGGCTTTCTTTCAGCACCAAGTTTAATCTGCCATATGGTTTCTCTCTGTTCGAGGTAGTTTTTGAAATCCCCACCCCTCAAATTCATTTGACCAACTTTCAAAATGGAAAAAAGAAATTTCTTGTGTTTCACACATTCCGAGGAATGTCTAAATAAGGCATTTCTAGAATCCTTAGTCTTGATGCTATAAATATGTTCTCTTATGCGTTCTCGTAGACTACGAGTAGTCATACCCACGTAGAACGCCGAACAACCACTACACAAACTAATGTAAACAACCCCGCTAGTTGAACAATTAACAAAACCAGGGACTTCAAATGTCACATTCAAATGTTCTAACATAACATAAGGCCCTTCAGAGATGTATCTACAAAAGTTACATTGCTTGCATTTGTACATGCCTTTCCTGTGTGTTAAGTGTCATTTGTCCTTACGACCTAGATGGTCATTTTCTAATAACCTTTTAAAATTGGAATGGTTCTTATAAACAAACGTAGGTCGATCCCCCAAAACCTTAATTAAATCTGAATTTCCTTTTAAAATATTCCAATTTTTTTCCACTAAGTTCTTAATACCAAAGCTGTCAACCGTCATGTCAAGTGAACAAACAACACTGTAATGACCATTGTTAAAGGTCTTATTGTCACCAAATTCCTTAGACATTATTAAAGGTGCCCTCAATAATGCTGGATATAACGAATTTCATTTTTTAAAAATATCAGGTCTCAAACTGTTTAAATACATTTCATCATATCCCCTGTTAACAAACATAACATTGCTGTGATAAGTTCAAATTCTTTTAATAAGTCACTGTCCTTAGTTGTCATACAACAAGCTCTGATGTATTGTCCCCTAGGAAGGTTTTTCTGTACATATTTGAGGTGATTGCTGTTATAATGTAAATAACCATTAGTAAAAGTCTTTTTACGAAAAATTCTACTTTGAAACTTATTCTCCATGTTATCCCACCAAAGAGTGACATCTAAAAAATTAACGAAATAATCTCTTTCGCTTAATACAAATTTTAAAAATTCAGAAGACTTATTAACATCAACCAAGAAAGCATCCATCATATCTGGTGTACCTTCAATAATAAAGAAAAGGTCATCTACAAACCTGGAGTAAAAAAGTATTTTGTAGTACTTCCCAATTTCAACTAAAACATTTGTTTCCCACCAAGCCATAACTACATTGGCATATGCCGGGGCAGCTGCTGACCCCATAGCAACCCCTCTTTTTTGCTTGTAGTAAGTGTCATCAAATAAAAAGAATTGTTTACAACTATGTCCACTAAACTACAGACCAGGGAAATTGTTCCTGCTTTCATCTTCGAATGTTTGGTTAGAAAACTACGAACAGCTTCAACCCCCTCCTCATGAAGGATACAAGTAAATAAAGACACAACGTCAATAGAAAACATGACATGCTCAACCACATTTAAATCCACTGTCTTGGAAAATGTTCTTAATTTGTTCAAAAAGTCTCACGAGTCTTTCAAGTAAGACTTAGAATCCTGTACTAAGGGGCTTAATAAAGCGTCAACCATTAAAGCAATTCCTTCAGTTATGGAATGTGGTGCGGAAACAATGGGTCTAAAAGGGGGATTAACCAAGTCCTTATGAATTTTGGGAATGCCGAATAGCACCCCAACCTTAGGTTTCTCAACAACACAAAAATCATACATTTTAAAATCCATATCCCCAGTCATTAAAGCTTCATATAAAAATGAATGGATGTTCCGGTAACTACTATGTATGTCAAATAAACACACTTTCTCATACTCATCTATGTTACTTAGAATGTTTAACATATTTTCTTTATATTTAGTTACATTCATAATGACGATGTTACCCCCTTTATCACTCTTCATAAATCAGAGATGGGATTTTTTTTCTAAGTTCACTTAAGGCCTTAGGCTCTGTGGGTTAGATTGTCAACCCAGTTCTCCTTTATTTTTAAAAATTCAGAAAGCTCCTGCAACCATACCTCCTCAAAAACTGTAATGGGGTTATTTAAAGAAGGTGTATAGGTGGAAGGTTTAATGAACACATCATTTGAACTAGATACATTATGCATTAAGAACTGAAGGTTCAAGTTACGAGCATATTTTTTTATGTCAATAGCAGTTTTGCTGAATTCAGCCCTTCGAGTAGGAACAAAATTTAAACCATACCTTAGAATGCGTAACTCAACTTCTGTTAATAATGTATCAGATAAATTCACATCATCAAACGTGTCACATAAAGTAACATTGGAAGTCCCTAAATTTTGTCCCCCGATGAATTCAAACTGGTCATCATTCTGCTTCTTGTGGTCACTGTCTTTTTTACATTGTTCCCTTTCTTGGCTAAAAAAGTCTTGGGAACATCATTAACAATGTTTCCAGATGGATACTGATTACCACCATCATGGTTAGTAAGGGAAATTTATTTTGGTTCTTCCACATTGATGTCGCCATCATTTGTGTTAAGAAAAAAGTTTTTTATAGGAGCCGAGGGTGTAACCCTCTTAACAGAAGTGTCCATTCTGTTAAATCTGAAGGATTTGGGTCTGTTGTTAAAGGACGTCTTGTTCAAGCCCAATTTCGGTTTAAAACACCATCATGGTCATCACCATAAAAACGCCTCTGATTAAGTTCAAAGTTACTGTAAGCACTGCTGTTTTCATAAGCTGTAACGTCGCAAAGCAACTTAGTGTGCTTACGAACAGTAACTTCATTAATAGTGTTCAACCTCAGTAAAAAGCAGGATGTCCAATAAATTTAAATAGTTGAAAGGGAGTGATTTCACAAAAAAAGAAGTTATGTCTTACCATAACGTTCCATCTGTGTTATTTATCTTTTTTCTTTGATCACTGATGGGTTCGGTTCTAAGCCCTCGGAACCGAGTTGGCCTTTTTACCAAGCTCACACCAGCCAAAAAAACTCTCGAGCTAAGTCTGTACCCAGAATGCCCTTCTCCCTGTTACCTCAGATAGAGTTTGCTAGAAAAAGAGAAGTAAAGCCAAGGCAACTTCTGCACAAATATCCTAGGACAACACTTAGACCCAAAGCATCCCCCAGGAGCCTTTGGAGGGGGAAGGAGGGTGGGAAGTGATGAATGAAAGAAGATAAACAACACAGATGGAATGTTATGGTAAGATATAACTTCTTTATCTGATGTTGCTAATCTTCTTTCCATTCATTACTGATGGGACAGAATCCCAAGCTACCTTGAGGTCCATGGGCAGCCCTTATGGAAGAACATTCCTGAGTACCATTGAGCCGAAGGCAGCTCTCCCTCTGGGGACCAAGTCCAATTTGTAATGATTGATAAAGGTATGAGGCTTAGCCCAAGTAGCTACTGCGAACATGTCATCCATGGAAGCCCTGGAATGGAAAGCTACAGATGTTGCCATAGATCTAGTGGAGTGAGCTTTAACATTTGGCATAGGTTCATTACTGAGGGAATAGATGAAATGTATGCAATTCCTTAGCCATTTTGATAATGTAATCTTGGAAACAGCCTCTCCCATTCTGGGCCCAGAAAAGTAGATGAAAAGCTGTTCAGATTTACGGATAGGTTTGGTCCTGTCTAGGTAAAATCTCAATTGTCTATGTACGTCTAAGGAGTGAAGGTAGTACTCTCCTCTATTGGCAAAATTCGCAAAGAACACTGGTAGATCAATGGTCTGGTTTATGGAGAATTCAGAAACAATTTTGGGAAGGAAGAATGGATTCATCTGAAGTGATACTCTGTCTTTATGCAAGACCAGATAGGGCCTCTTGATACACAATGCCTGCAGCTCCGAGATCCTTCTGGCCGATGTGATGGCTACCAAGAACAAAAAATTTAGGTCACACTTCTTAGCAGGTTCAAAAGGTTTTTAAGTCAAAGACTGAAGGACTAAAGTGAGGTTGCATGGTTCCACGGGCTGTCTGACAGGAGGCCTGATATGAGAGGGCCCCTTGAGGAAGGCCTTGCAAAGGCATAAAGAGATAACAGGGGTGCCATCTATACCATTGAGGCTCCATTATCAAAAAACTTAGCCAGGTATTGAAGAATTGCAGTTACTGGAGTCGAATATGGGTCTAACGTGTTATCCTTTGATCAGATGGAGAACCTTTTCCATTATCCTGATATTGTCTTCTGGTGGATGGTTTATGAGAGGCCAGAATTATGTCTCGAACAGATGAGGAAAGATTAGCTTGCCTGGCGACTAATGGAAGTGGAGAAACCAAGCTGTCAGCTTGAGACTGGACAGATTTGGGTGACTCAACCCTTGGAGGTGAGCAATTAGATCTGGCAGAGGGTCCAAAATCCATGGCAGGTACACTAGGTGAGGCCAAAGGAAGGGGAACCAAACTTGTCGAGGCCAGAATGGAGTTGAGGATCATCTTGCATCTCAACCGAAGAGCTTTTTTTAGAAATTGTGGAATCAGAGGGATGGGAGGACAAGCATAAAGAAGTCCCATGGGCCAATCATGGATTAGAGTGTCCCTCTGTGACTCCCCCTCTGGGGGAAGCAGGGCGAAATAGCTGCTGCACTTGTTGTTCGATGGGGAGGCTAGAAGGTTGCAGTAAGGCTGGCCCCAGTAGCTGAAGATTTCTGCTGCCACCTCAGGGTGAGAGACCACTCATGAGGCATGACGATGCATCTGCTCAATTTGTCTGCAATCACATTGGAGCTCCCTGGGATATACGTTGCTATCAGAAAGCGGTTCGAAGCTATTGGCCACTGCCAAATTCTCATGGCTTCTCAACATAGGGTGTAGGACTTGGTTCCTCCTTGCTTGTTGATATACCAGACCACTGACATATTGCCTGACTGAATCACAATTGTCCCAGAAGGGAGAGCCGAATGAAAGGCCTGCAACACTAACAGCCCAGCTCTCAGTTCCAGAACATTTTTATGCAAGTGGACCATGTGCCTTGGACTGTCTTTCTCTGGAAATGGCCCCCCCTTCCAATCAGGGAAGCATCCGTGGTCACAATGGCTCTGGGCTGAGGGGATTGAAATGGGTGACTCCAAAGTTCTACATCTGGCCTCATCCACCAAAGGAAGTCCTGTTTGCAGGAGTTGGATATTCGAATCTGGTAATAGAGGGGGTGATAGTTTGGGAACCATTGACAAAGGAAGGAGCCATTGCAGGACCCGCATATGTAGCTTTGCTAGAGGCATTATTGGGATTGAAGCTGCCATAGA
Organism: Protopterus annectens; assembly: GCF_019279795.1. Classification (NCBI taxonomy): domain Eukaryota; kingdom Metazoa; phylum Chordata; order Ceratodontiformes; family Protopteridae; genus Protopterus; species Protopterus annectens. The sequence goes on along the minus strand of NC_056730.1, from coordinate 551,595,514 downwards.
ACCAAGGGCCTGAAGAACTTCCCTTGCTGAGACATTTGTTTGAGAGACTATCACTCAGAGCGGCAGTCTCAATCAGTGGAGTCTGTGAATTGGGAGTGATACTAGACAGGACTGAGTATTGAACACTGCTCCACTGAACTCTGTTTGTTGTGTAGGAGTAAGGTTTGACTTCTCCCAATGTATCATTATTCCCAACAATTTTGCCAGAGAGAGAGAGTATAATGCAGTGCTGTTACCAGAAGATGCTTGGTGGGGGTGGTGAACAGCGAGTCATTCAGATATGGAAACACCTAGAATCCCTGTAGACTCAAGTGAGCTGTTACCACTGCCATGCATTTCGTGAACACTCTGGGGGCTGTAGAGAGACTGAATGGCAGGGCACAAAATTGATAATTATTGGTGCCTAGCCAGAAGTGAAGCAGACTCCTGGAGCGTTTGTCCATCTTGATGTGGTAATACACATCCCAGAGATCTATCGAGCACATCCAATCACCTTCTCTTAAAAAGGGAAGAATGGCCTGAACCGTGACCATCCAGAATTTGGTTTGGGTGACAGACTTGTTTAAGCTGCTGAGATCCAAAATGGGTCTCCAGTCCCCTGTCTTTTTTGGCACCAAAAAGAGTCTTGAGTAAAATCCGGATCCACGCTGGTCTGGTGGGACTGGTTGAATTACTCTTTTTTGAGACAGCTTTATAATCTCTGAAGCTGCTTCTTCCTTTTGACTGGGTGGAATGTCGAAAAGTTTTCTTGGAAGGTTTGGCTGACAAGAAAGGGGAATGGTGCAACCTCTGATGATGATACTCTGCACCCAGCGATCAGTGGTAATGGATTGCCAGGCAGCTTGGTCCAGAGATAAACGACCCCCAACTGCTTCCAGAGGTAAGCAATCGGGCTGCTCCTCAGGAGCACTGGTAAGGCTGTCCAGAGAAGAAATCCCTGGAGCCTTGGTTATGAGGACCCTCTCTGCCTCTGTTGGGGCATTTTCTGGAATATTTACCCCCTCTGCCCCTGAGGGTATCATCACCATGTGTGGCACAGAAAGGACTTTTCTGATTCCTGGAGAAGGTATGTTGAGTATTGGAAAAATGTAGGCCTATGGCAGACAGGGTTCTTCCATCTTGCTCGCAACTGGTTAGCATGTCCTTCACTTTGGAGCCAAAAAGGGATGAAGCTTCAATGGGAGCATTCAGAAAGGAAGACTTGAAGGGGTCTGTGAGGTCACAAATGCGCATCCAGGCATGACGCCTCATGACCATGCCTGAACCGCAGTTCTAGCTGCCCCTTCAGTCGCAAGTGAAAGCAACCTCATGGATGAGTTGGATATAGATTCCAGGATTGTGAGCTGCAAGACTACTTTGTCCCTGACCTCATCAGACAACTGTCCTGTCAGCATCCCAGAGAGTTCAGAGATCAAGTCCCTCTGGAGCCTCGTAATATGTGCCAAATAGTTCAGGGACCATATAGCAAAGGTCCCTGATGCAAAAACATGCTTCCCAAGTCTGTCCACTGCCCGGGACTTCCTGTTGGGCAGATGGACAGCCGGACATTCCTCAGCCAAGTCCTTTTTTGCTGCAACCACCACCATAGCATCAACTGGTAACCCTTTGGACCAATGCAGGTTCTCCTCGGGAAGGGAAAGAATTTTGTCTGGTCTCCAAGGGTTCGCCTCAATGGAATCAGAGCTCTTCCAAGCTCGCTGCATGACTAGCTGGACGACCTCATTTGCAGGTGGGGTCACCCATGAGGTAGAAAGCTGGGCTCGGAAAGCCTGCAAGAACACAGACTCCTCAGATGAAGGGTTGGAGGGCTTCCAGTCACCTCTCTGCTTAAGAATTTCCAGGATGTCTCCGAAGACCCTTCACCATCATTGTAATCCATGTCTTCAGTTAAGGACTCCTCGGGTGAGTCCATGTACTTCCTCTTGCATGTCCTCTTTTGAGGGGCTCCTCAGTGGGGGTCTTTGAGGAGGACTCGGAAGAGCGGGTACTCTGAACAGGGGTGAACTGTGGCTTCTCTGCCTGGTGTCCTGGGGAGGTGGTATGTGACAGCTGTAGCTCAGGGGGTGAAAACTGGGATTTCCAACATCAAAGGAGTGCTGCCAGAAGCAAGAGCCCTCTCCATCGCATGGAAGGCAGGCCCACCCAAAGAGGGATGGGAACCCGGAACCAAGAAAGATAACCTTGGAATCGGGGTCACACCCCGCTCCGATGAACCTGCCCCCATGGGTGTAGCCTCAAACAGGATCAGTGTGGACATGGCTATCGGGGCCGAAGATGGAACCGAGGAGAAAGACAGCTCTGTGCCACGGTCCAAAGCGCCCATCCCCCAAGCCCAGATTGAGGAAGGACCAGTTCCGCAGGAACTGAAGACCAAAGGGGCAAACTCAGAGCCAGAATGAGATGCACTGTAGGCACCAAGGTGATGGGTTCCAAGAAGAATGTCTGAGCAGAAGGCTTCACAACTGAGATGATCGAAGGAGGAGTGTAAGATGGAGTCCGTGGATAAGTCAACCCAGGTCCTGCAGGTGGATGGGTCTTAGAAAGTGTGCGTATCCCCCTGGCTAACAACAGCTGGTCCACAAGATGCACCACTTCATGTTCTGACAGGCTTCTGGTGGATCTAGTGGATACTCTGGATGGAGAGTCAGGATGTTCAATGAAGGGGCTATACACTTGGCCCAAAAATGGATCTATGGAAGGGGACTATAGGGTCCGTGGTCCAAGGTCTGCTGGCACCGAAGTCTCAAGTTTCAAGACCAGGAGTAAAGCGGTCAAATTCAGTGAAGTTGGTACAATGCTCTGTGCCGAAGTGGCACTTGGAGCCAAAACGGTTCCAAAATAGTAACTAATGAAGTAGTCAAACATGTGCAATGAGACAAAGTGGCCACACATGCCGAAGTCGAAATAGGAGTAGTAAGGTCTATAATTGGTGCCAGAGGCAGGACCAGTGCCGAAACTGGTGCCTGTATCAAAGGTTTCGAGATGCTCAGAGCCAAGGGAGATGGAGCCGTAGAGGCAGATTTATGCTCCGAAGACAACTTTGGGACCTTTGATTTCACAGGCTTGCCCTGATCACCCAATGGTGAGGAGGGAACTGAGTGGGACCTCTTTTTGTCTTTAGTAGGAGGGGTTGAGACCGCCATCGCAGAAATGGCCTCTGAAAAAGGAGACTTGAGTGACCCTTTCAGAATCGGTTTATTTTTGCGCTCTTTAAGAGTGCATTGACTGAAACTCTGACAAATGTCACATGAAGGCTTCTCCAAAAGGTGGGGCACCTCCAAACAGTATACACAGTCATCGTGAGAATCACTATTAGGTAACGTGCCATTACATGAAGCACAATGCTTAAAACCTGAAGTACCCTTCTTATCCGACATCTTGATAAAGAGACACCACGGGCCAACAGTATAATCTAATTAGTCAAACACTGTTCAAAGAAGTTACAATTATAGCAATACAGTGATATGTAGAAAAGAAAGAAAACACCTTACTTAAAAACAAAGCTAATACATTAAACAGGAAAGACAATACTAGCTATGGTATTGAAGAAATACCACAAGGGTAAGGAAGGAAAGGCTGTAACAACAATGGTACTGAAAGTTTACCAACGGTAACAACGGGTATAATAGTGGAGAAAAAAATAAGGTCAGACAGAAAAAAACACACTAGAAATACTATTCACTCAATAAAATATGAAAATATCAAAAATTTTCCACAGAAATATCAAATAAAGTTTCAATATGCAGTTAAAAGGAGAATATGAGTAAAACACAGTGTAAAGAAAACAAATCACTGCATGCAAAATAGAAAAAGGCAATAAAGCAATACAGAATACAACAAACAAAAAGCAAACCAACCTTTCCCTCACAGCAACCTGCAGCAGAGTCTGGGTGAGCCTTTCCATCATTTTAGGCTTTGTCCAGATTTTTTGCTCTAAGAGGTTGAGAGGTATGACCATCTTTCATTTTCATCCACCTCTCACCTATAACAGTCACCGTCTCTAACTTACATTTTTTTTCATTTTCCCCCCTCACAGTATTTTTTTTTCATTTATTTTTCCTGTTTTCTTTCTTTTCTTACCTTTTTACCTCACCTCCTCTTTTCCTTCTGCAAGACTACCAACCCCCATCTCAGCTGTTTTTCAATACTTTATGTACCATAATAAATACTTTTTTTTTCACCTCATATTTTCCTTCGAACTTAGCATAAGTATAGTTGCATCATTTGGGTCTATGTTACATTATCGAATGATGAAAAGAGCGAATGCTCTTTCATTTAACTTGAAAGGTCGACACCACTAAACAGCGAAGACATGGAACAGTGATTTTTTTCCCCAGGGAAAAAAATTCCTGCTCCGCAAAAAAAAATTCAAACACAAAATAAAGTGGTGGGGCTTCACCCCCCCCACCTCCCTACTTAAATATATCAACTCTGAGATTGCACCATAGTGTAGGAAATGGCAAAGTCCCAAAGACGGCCCACCGATTTTTTTCCTGGGAAAAAAAATTGATGTGCCGTGTCTTGGCTGTTTAGTGCTGTTGACTTTTACAATTCTATGAAAGAGCGTTCGCTCTTTTCATCGTTCAGTAATATAACATAGACCCGTATCATTTCAGTAGTACTATCACAAAAGTACATCATGCTGCATTGCTATTAGCCACGGTGGTACTGCGGTAGCATTGTTGTCTCACAGCAAGAGGTTCTCCTGTTCGATTCTCTGCTGGAGTGCCTTCTCTGTGGAGTCTGCATGTCCTCCCCGCAGTCGAGTGGCCTCCGAAAGGCATGCGTGAATGGGCGTGCCTTCGCTGAAGGTTGGGCATCGGGTTGGCAACTTGGCACCATAAAAAAAATTGCTGCCAATCATTAGCGGACCGGAATTCCGCTGTGGTGACCCCTAACCAGGAAAAGCCGAAAAGACAAACAAACTGTTATCTTTCATTGGTTCTGTATTGTTTTATAAATATCAACAAGCATAATCATTAATTGTAAATTCTGTTTTTGTAATGGAGCTTTCCTCCCTGGGTCTCCACTGAAAAAGGGTCTATCTTTTTTCCCTTGTCAGACCAAAATTGTAAAAAATGCCAATAAATATATCAATTAATAGATAGCAGAATGGAAATGTAGTATGTATGATTAAATGTACATAATGGCAAATGTAAAATTCCGGCATTAAGAAGTATGAAAATTCATAATATCAAATGTCCTAAATGTCAAACATATAAAATAATGAGAAAGGAAAGCTATTCTTTCCCAATCTTCATACTAAAAGCTCCCCTTAACACTAGCCTCAAGTTCATCCAAATAGTGGTATCCATTTCCAAGGTACTAAGTACTAGTGGGTGCGGTAACCCTATCCCTAAACCTACAACTTCCCTTAAAAAAAAAAATATTCCCATAACATTGCCACTACACAAGACAGACTCAGACACACAAACACATATACACTATGGGCACTACCTTTATCCCCTTACCTAACCCAAACACTAGCCCTAAAATACACAGACTCATACAAAAGCATACAAACCTATCATCTCACCTATCCCCAACCCTCACCCTGATATTCAAACACAAGCACAAAGTCTCTCACCCCTTCCAAATCTCACTCACCTGTATGCCAAAACATACAGTCAATGTTTTGACTGTTCAGCTATCCATACATTCAGCATTATACCATTTCTTGACAAAACGTATGTTCGACAAAACACAGGTGAGCCAGGAATGGACACTAGTTACATACAAAAAATGCCAACTTGTGTAGCTTTCTGATAAACTCTAGATGTAATTCTGCCTTTTTAGTATCCCCAGAGATTAACATTAAGGTGACATAATTCTAGTTCTGATGCATGGAATGTATTGATTTTTTTTTTTTTTTTGCTGTTCCCACAGGTTAACAAAAGAGTGAATGACTTACTTGTTTTAATGAAATTAAGGTAACATTCAAAAAACACAGTTATATCTGCCTCCATTACTTTAACTATGGCAGCTTTCTGAATCAAAATGAAGTAGAAATTCCATCCTCATGAGACTCTGCAGGATACTGAAAAATTCCACAGTAAATAACGCATGCAAACTTTCTGGACCAACTCTGACAGATTCATGTTTGATCAGTAAGAGCAAGTGTCGGCAAATGTTCTTCATTATGGGATGGGACTAGAACCCACAGCCTACTGATCTTCCAGCATGTATGTACCAGATGAGCTACTGACACTCATTCATACAAGGCCTTGCTGGCTATTTCTGGACCTAGACAGTTAATTGATCTCTGTTTTCTGGGTCATAATGACCATATTACAAATGTTCTTATCCTGTTTATTGACAGACTAGTCCTGTTGCACAGAGCCAGTTTATGCATTTTATCCAAAGAAGCAAAGCTTTCAAAAAGGCATGTTCAAAGAGCAGAACCTTCAATAGCTGGCAAATTTACAATATTAATTTTATTAATAGTAAATTATGTCAACGGCATGAGTATTGACATACAGAGTAAATAGAATGCATCAACTTAAAAATATATATATTTTTTGTTCAGAATATAACTATAAGCTTTACAAAAAATATTTACAGGTTACAGCACTCATAGCATATGATTTTTATGACAAGAATATCTTTATTCTTTTTCTCCAATGTGACTTTAAAGTCATCAGCAGGGATGATTTCTTTGTATAATCTTGCAATTGATGGGCTGCCAGCAAATATCAGATGATGCTGCATATTTGCTTTGTTCATATTCTGAATATACGGAGAAAATGTGGTATGATTCTGTTGAAGGGAAAATGGTCTATGTGAGATAAAAAGAATACGTCTGTGGAAAACATCACCGCTGCTAGTAAGTATTGTTGAATGAGATGTAAACAGATTAAACAGATCCATGCCCCATTAAAGGCATTAGCAGAAAGAATAAGTGGGATTTAAACCATAAAAAGTGTTTAGGCTTCAAACATTGTGACTGCCATAAGTTTTGAAGAAAGAAATGTTTAATTTCATATTTAAAACCTGTTACATTTCCTACGGATTTTATTTAGACTGGGAATGTATTCTGATTTATAAAGAAGAATATTCTCAGTGCTTTATCTTCCATTTTAGATCTGACTTTGAGTGTGCTGAACTTCCTGACGTGTAGACGTTAGTTTGCTGTGTGTGCTGTGCCAGGGTATTAAGGGCATTAATTTCAATATAAAAGCTGAAAAGTAAATTGGTAAGTCATCCAGTTTTTTTTTTTTTCAAAGCTTTACAACTGTGGCTAAAGTAGGGAAGATTAGCTGCAAGTCTAGCAATCCTATTATATGCACAGTAAGCTTATTCAGCATATATTTTATAAGGTTGTGCTTGACTATTGTGCAATATAATTGTTTTGGAAGTGGAAAAGCATGTGCAAGAGCTACTTTAGTTTCAGATGTAAAAATGTTTTAATTTCATAGGGGCTACCCAGTCTGTAGTTAGCTTATTTTATTATACCATCACCATGTTTCCTAAAAGAGGACATTTTATGTACAATTATCCCAAAGTCTTTGTAGTTTCCTGCCAACTGGGGCAGTGTTTCCCATGAACATTCCCCACAATCAATGCCTGCAGATGAAGTAGACTAGGATACATGCTAACCAAAGTATATTATCTTTCTTTTCTTTTTTTGTATACATTTGCTATTGCTTATTCAGGTCTTAATGGAGCCTAAAGCCGGAATGCATGCCAGCTATCAATTAACAGTTATAATATGCACTATGCACAAGTGTTGACTTATCGGCATACTGTGTAAGCTAGAGCCATTCAGTAAATAAGGTACATCTTGTTGGTATATGTCAAGTAAAGCATTGCCCCAATATAGACCCCTGGAGAATTTCTATGCAAGACAGCAACGGGTTAGCTTAGCTGGTCTATTGCTTGCCTTCTTCCAGCAGGATAACTGGAGAACCACTTCAAAGAATAGGTGTTACACTTTCTTCCGTTAACACATCATGATAGAATGCGCCACCGGATCAAAGAATTTAGAAAAGTGTAAGAAAAGCAATCAAAATATGCACATTTGTAAGGATGTGTAGTGCCTATCACTAAACATTGTTTTATAACTTTCTTGGGTGGAGTAAGCCAGGGAACCTTGTTGGCTAGGCTTACATAGGCCCTTGGGCCGATAATCTAGTACCTACCTATTAACCTATAACAAAAACAAACTGTTGAAGAGAAGAAACCCAATATAACAAACAGGACAGGGTATCCAAAAAAGCGCTAGTCCACTGGTTCAATGTTGTTGTCTCAACCTTAACCTATAACAATGTGCTTTTCAAAAAGACCTTTAAACTATCATTTTTAAAGTAGGGCTTTGTATAACAGCTGTAACTCACTTTGGACTGAAGCTAATGCTAGATTACCCACTGGAGTGATAACTACCTCCCATGGGTAACACCACTCTGGCCTTTAAAAACATCTAGCTATGTTCACAATTATGAATGATTTATCGCTTAAACAGAATGCAGTTAATTATATCTCTAGTACATGGTTAACCCTAACCTTGCTAGTTAAAGTTTTTTTCTTCATATGCTTTAGTGCATGAAGTTATGTAAAGTAAAGTAGTATATCTGGTTCTAAGGTTAAACACAACATCTATATTAATGATGGCTTTACTTAATGTGTCAGCAAAATATAAACACAAAGGGGAGATATTCAGAAACAGATAAAAGCAAAATAGCAAAGTGAGTGGCGATACTTAGGCTGAAGGTGACTTAGGCACGTGTAGCATAACAGCACTAGTGGAAAAATAGTGCAGTATGTTATCACATGCACATGAGTTGCCAGTATAGTAATGAGAAGCATTGTATGACAAAAAAGCAAAAACCAACATGGTAGCATGATTCAAAAATGTATAAACAGTGCATGATGAGCCATGGTGATCAGCTTTTTGGAACACCATAATTTTTCGATCAACCAATGTACTCAAGTTAAAGTTCTAGGAGTAGCATCTGCTCTAGCTAGTTAACATGTATTAGTGGCCTCCTTGGAAGGCAGTGTCTGAAGTGTTGCATGTCATTGCCCTCTGCATTGCAGAAGAGTCCATCAAAGGCTGACATACTATCACCTTCACAACCACTATGTAGTTGATCAGTATTCTGCAGACAGAGATATCATACAAGAGCTAGTAGACATGTAATGTCCCCACTTGGGATCAAGTGGGATGCTTGGACTGCAGAGCCCATTGATTTGTGTAGCATTAACCAAGGCCTTTCAGTGCCTGAGAGGGAGCATGCTAGGAGTTTCCCAGGTCTCAGCTTCACAAATCTTGGGCCAGTTCCTTGATGTGATGCAGGTGCTTATGGATGACCATATTTGGTTTCCATGCACTGCAAAGGAGAGAATTACCACTATGCTGGCATTGTATGGCATAAGCCATTTTTTCAAAGGTCCTAGGGGCTGCTGATTGTACTCACATTGATAGCAAAGCCCTACCCTGACCCACATGGAATATGGTATATCAGCTGGAAGGGTTTCTACTCCATCAACTGCAAGGTGGTGTGCAATGTGCAGGACATTACATATTTTGTGTCTGTGCACCATCCAGGCAGCCCTCATGATTCCCACATGTAGCACATCTGTGCCATATTCCAACATGTTATGCAGAGGGGCTTTCTGCAGGCTCAGCTAGTTGGTGAGTGCACACATCACCAACCATGGATGCCAGACAGGACCATTCTTATGAACATAGCTATCACACCAGTCATAATGATGTTTGCTACTGTGTGTTACAGGTGATGCTCATGTGAGAGCTGTTTCATGCTGCAGGTGATGCTGGATATCCTTTGGATTCATGACTGATGACCCCCATCTGCAGGCCCCAGACCATGACAGGGGTAGCATACAACATAGACACAGAATATCATGAAACGTGTGTTCAGAATGCTGAAAGCCTGCTTCTGCTGTCTGGATACATCTGGTGGTACACGGCAGTACACTCTGGAGACCTGCAATAAGGTGTCTGTGGTCTGCACCATCCTACCTAACATGTTGCTATAGAAATAGAGCAAGGAAAGCCCATAGCACTGGCTGACAGACCTATGCTAGCAGCAGAGGAGTTCTCAAACTCATGTTAGTGGAGCTGACAGCAGTGGGTCCTTATGTGAGGCACCGGCAAATGCAATTCTTCATGATACTGCAAAGAATTGTCACCTGGTTCATAACTATGGGCAGTGACAAGACAAACACAACAAAACTGATGTATGCAATAGCACATGCTACATAACATGGTGCAATGGAAATAGATTAAAGAGAATCTATAGCACTGGTTGACATGTGTGCCAGCAGGAAGGAGATGCCAGAAGAGATATCAGAGGAAATGGCTCAAATTGACCCTCAAGTGAGACAGAGGTATGTGCAATACGTCAAAGCACTGGCAAAATGGAGGCATCTAGTCTACAACTATGGGTCATGACAGACAAAAAAAAAAAACAATCCATGCAATAAGAGATGGAGGTTATGCATTACAGTGGATTGACTGGCCATGCAGTACATCAGACAATAACATAATCACATTATTCACAGAGCTGGGCACAGTCATTCCCATCATCTGCATGGGGAGGCACAGTGTTAGGGAAAGCAGGGTTAGCATAGATAGAAGGGTCATGGATATGCCTGGGGTAAGTATGCAATGGCTTGAGGGTTCATGCCCTCCAGTGATGGCAGTGGAAATTCCAGAGATGGAACATCAACTGGGTGTACCTTTTGGCTGTGCAGCATCAAGCCCAGAGACAGATGTTCCAGGTGATGGTAAATCACATTGGGTACACATGCAGGAATGTCATAATGGCCCCTACCATGATGTTCTAGAATACAAATAGAACAAAAAAAAGTTTGTGACTCAGATAAAGTGAGTTGGTCCGAATTGGGGGTGTTTGATGTTGGCTGCTGCTTCAGCAACATCAGTACCTCCTCAAGCTTCTGCAAAAGCCCCTCCATAATCCAAGGTGGTAACAATCAACATAGGGCACAAAGCACAAAATAAAATAAACTTGCTCAAAAGAGCACAAACTTAGAATACAAATATAACAAAAAATAAAAAAACACCACCAACACTGAATAATTCCACACACGAAAATGAAGAAACCATTTAATAGACGACTGGAGGGGAGTCCATAAAATGTAAATCCGGTAATTTCATTAAGGAAGTGAAATTCATAGTTGACACGTTCGTAGCACTTGTCTTTAATCCTTTTTGGGACCGGTTATTCACCTCAAGTCCATTTATACACAAGCCTGAACTGCCTGGTGTAGAGTGTAAAGTCAATAATTCCATTTGTGACTCATAAAGTGAGTTGGTCCGAATTGTGGGCATTCAGTGTCAGATGCTGCTTCAGCAACAGCAGTACCTCCTCAAGCTTAATCTGAGGTGGTAAAATTCAACATAGGGCACAAAGCACAAAATAAAACTCACTTTATCTGAGTCACAAACTGAACTATTGACTTTCATAGTTTCATGTAAACCTTCATGACTTCACCCAATTAGTCCAGTCACCAACCAGGATAAATAAAAACTCCAGCAAGCACACTACCCTGGATTGGATACTAGTCAGTAAGAGCCCCCAGTCATATATAACAGGCTGCTTATCAGATAGCCTCAGTGATCACTCCCCAACATTCCTAGTCAAAAAATACCTATACCAAGCTAAACCTGTCATCTACCATCAAATACATAAAAAGCTAAACTTTAACCCACTCACATTCATCTCATCCCTCATAGAATGTAATTGGCATCCTCTAAAGTACCTCAGCCTTGATGACGCAGTTGAATTTTTTAATACTACCTTCCTGAGCATCCTTAATTACCATGCCCCCATAAGACTTTCTAGAACCAAAGCACAACCCTCCCCATGGCTACAGAAAACCACTAAGTCAGAAATGAAAAACAGGGATAAAGCCTGGGAGCACTGGTGCAAAATCAAAACCCCTTCAATTAGACAGAAATTCCTAGAACTACGCAATAGAGTCAAAAAGCTAATAAAACAGGACAAATTCCAATACTACCAGTCTTCCCTAGACTCCTCCTAACACAGCCCCAAACAATTCTAGTCCTCCATAAACTCCATCCTCCACCCAGGTAAAGTCAGTACCCCTCCTCCTAACATCCCTCACTCCTCTGAAAATATTGTTACCTCATTCAACACACACTTCACACAAACCATACTATCACAAGCTAAACAACACAACCCCCCTCCCCTCCAACCCACACCTTGAACTAGTAATCTCCCCACTGCCTTCTCTTTTTCTCCTGTACCTACCTCCAACATAAAAAACTCTTAACTAAAGTTAAGCCCACCAAATTAGCAGCAGACAACCTCCCAAGTGAATACCTACAAATCGCAGCTGATGCTCTGGCCAACACAGTATCCAACTTGATTAACCGATTGCTGTCAGAAAGTTACATTCTCACACTATGGAAAGTATCACATATAATTCCCCTCCACAAAGGCAGCCCCTCCACAGAGCTAACCAATTACCGCCCCATAGCTAGTCTCTCTCCACTCTCCAAAATACTAGAGAGATGCATTCACTCTCAGGTCTCAGACTACCTCCTTACTAACAATCTCCTTTCTAATACTCAGCATGGTTTCTGACCAAACCATAGCACCACACTGCCTTACTCTCCTTTACTAACACTATCCTTCAGCATAAAAACAATGGGTATCTCTCCTCTGCTACTTTCCTAGACCTATCTAAAGCATTTGACACTGTCCCACAAAAACAACTCATCTCTGTTCTCAATAACCTATCCTTCTCTCAATCAGTCACCGACTGGTTTCAGAGTTACCTGTCTGACCGCCAACAATCCATTGTATGGCAGAATGACATATCTCCCCAACTACCTGTCTCTATAGGGGTTCCCCAAGGATCCATCCTTGGACCCCTACTCTTCTCTTTTTTCACCAATAATCTAGCCTCTGCCACCAAACATGGCACACTCATACAATACACAGATGACTCAAACATCATCTGCTCGGCTCAGTCCCTACCCAATCTGCAAAAAGTCACACAGGAAGCCTTTTCCTCTGTTGAAACTTGGTTATCCAATGCCCAATTAATACTCAACCCAAACAAAACTAAACTACTCATCTTCCAACCCACCAAACATACTCAAAACAACTCTCACTTTAACATCACAGCAAACGACAATACCACTATACACCCAACAGAACACACCAAATTGCTAGGAGTGGAAATAGACAATAAACTAAAATTTGACATTCACATATCCATGACCATAAAAAAAGTCCACAAAAAACTAGGAGCATTATACAGAAATAAGCAACGTCTCACCAAAGCAGCAAAGATTTCAGTAGCAAATTCCCACCTTATCTCCACCCTACTTTATGCCTCTCCAATATATACCAACCTAAGGCAATACGATCTAAACAAGCTAGAGACCTGCTACAACAAAATCGCCAAATTCGCCACAGGGGCATCCTATCGTAGTCACCACTGTCTCTCACTTGCTGAACTGGGCTGGCTTGAACTCCCTCACCTCCTTCAATGGGATCAATTCTCACTTGCCCACAAACTAGTAAACCATCCACTAAATGTCCCATCCCTCCAGAATCTACTCCAACCCTATCACACCCCCAGACCACTAAGATCCAGCAACAAAAATCACTTTGCAGATCACTAAAGCCAATAACTCTGCTGGTGAGGCACTATTCTCTTGTGCCATAGCCAAATTATGGAACTCCCTCCCACCCACAATTACCACCATACCATCATGCACCCACTTCAAAACTTTACTAAAAGCGCACCTAAAAACATGCTGGCTATGCCCTTGCAACTCACACTCTAATATCACCCACCCCATCCAACCACTACCTTTCTTTCCACCCCACTAACTACCTTGATTATAGCAAGCTCGAATGCTCATAAGCCTACTACTTATTATACAGGAACATCTTATTGTAACAATTGTTAATGTCTGTTATGTACTTCGCAGATAAAGATTCTAGTTGTCTACTGATGTATTATGCTCTTCATCTGTAACTATGTTTGTAATTAATTGCGATGTTAATCAAATTGTTAATTGCTATGTAAATCCAATGTAACAACTGTCTGTATATTTTAACTGTGGAGCTTTTCTCCCCGGGCCTCTGCTGAAAATGGACCAACGTCCAGTCGGACACTCCCGGTCAACAAATGAAAATAAATAAATGGACTTGAGGTGAATAACCGGTCCTAAAAAGGATTAAAGACAAGTGCTACAAACATTTCAAGTATGAATTTCACTTCCTTAATGAAATTACCGGATTTACATTTTATGGACTCCCCTCCAGTCGTCTATTAAATGGTTCCTTCATTTTCATGAGTGGAATTATTCAGCGTTGGTGGTGTTTTTTATTTTTTGTTTTATTTGTATTCTAAGTTTGTGCTCTTTTGAGCAAGTTTATTTTATTTTGTGTTTTGTGCCCTACGTTGATTTTTACCACCTCGGATTATGGTGGGGCTTTTGCAGAAGCTTGAGGAAGTACTGATGTTGCTTAAGCAGCAGCCGACATTGAATGCCCACAATTTGGACCAACTCACTTTTGCTGAGTCACAAATGAAACTATTACTTTACACTATACACCAGGCAGTTCAGGCTCATGTATAAATGGACTTGAGGTGAATAACTGGTCCCCAAAAGGATTGAAGACAAGTGCTACAAACATTTCAACTATGAATTTCATTTCCTTAATGAAATTACCAGATTTACATTTTATGGACTCCCCTCCAGTCGTCTATTAAATGGCTCCTTCATTTTTCTATGTGGAATTATTCAGCATTGGTGGTGTTTTTTATTTTTTGTTCTATTTGTATTCTAAGTTTGTGCTCTTTTGAGCAAGTGTATTTTATTATATGATGTTCTAGAAGACTGATTGCATCCACTATGCCATCTGTAGAAATGGGTATGTATTATCCATGGTAAAGGTATAGAGTAGTGGTCTGGTATTGAACTGTGGGACCTTGTGTGGGTTGCCTAGTGGTGTGTGCTGACAATGGAGCTGAATGAGTGTTGCTCAGGTCCACCTGAGTGCCCATAGGCAAGACTGGAGGCAAAAAGTAGCCAGATGAGCATCAGCCACATCCAGGTGAGCCACCATGGCCGGGGTGAAGGCAACCGCGGATAGTATGGCTAACACAGGAATGCTGTGGATCAGCTGTGTTAACCTGCTGTGTACACCAGCACTGCACAACCATCCCTCAGCATAACCATGGTGACCAGTTCCCCCCAGACACATGAACAGATTAATGGATGCTAAATGTGATGCCTCTGCCCTCAACCATCATGACTTCACCAGGTTCCTCAGTGCAGTGTCAACTTCTTTATGGTTTACATGCAGGTAATGCAGCACACTAAGCCGCTCTGACATGGACTGAATAATGGCTATTTGTGTATAAATCACAGGACTGCACATACACTGATTGATGTCAAGTCAACACCCGGGAATGGGAAAGTTCTGGAGTCACAGATCTGATGGCCATCTCTGTATATCTTCATAGAGACTTGTGGGCATATCTCAGAGGTAGTGTGCTGCTCTTATGCTGTCTACAGTGGTGCAGTGTAACAGGGTGGGACTGACATGGATGAGATGACTTGTCCTAAACACAAGTCATGATAAGGATTCCTCCTTAATTTCTAGTCTCCACAGCTGTGGGAAAGTGGAGTGTGCTGTCTACTATTAGGCTTGCAGACAGTGTCACTGTGTTCTCAGACTATGCCAGGTTTATGGTGCCATCATCTTTATTCATGACAAACTTGTTGACTGTGCCAATTTGTAATGAATCCCTTCCCAGTGGAACCAGTAAATGTATATAGATAATGTACCAGTATTAAAGCCAATACCATGGCCATGCAGCATATAGACTGCAACATAGAAAAATATACATAGACTATGCGCACATATGTACATTGTGGTGTAGGTTGTTGCCATTACAAATGTGATGTGTTTGTGCAACAGTAAAGGCAGATGTATATGCCTGAATAAACCATACAGAGATGCTAGACAGTGTCCTATAGAACTGGCATGTCCTATTACTCACCTGAGGTATTACATACTGACACTTGGGAAACTGCAGCTTGTGGTCAAGTTGTCTGTGCTGCAGCCTTGATGTTAATGGGTGACACATGTATAGAGGCATGTCTTAATACAACAGACAAAATTATTACACAATATCTAACAAGAATGGCATGTGCCAGTAGTCTCCTGGGACATCCCACGCAGACACCTGGGCTGCATCAGTCTGGCTCCCACATCCATTCCACCACTGGGTATAGGAGTTCTCTCAGTGTAACCACAGAGGGATGCCAGGAACTCTTCAGTTTCCTCCAGCTACCACTGTACTGGGGCCCAGCCACCAGCCGTCAACCTGTCCATAGCTATTTCCCTGAGCCTTGATCCTGGCATGTAGTTTTACGTCATTAATCCTAAGACATACCTGTACAGGTGTCCTGTTGTGACTATTCACTGCATGGTACTGATATGCTGCACCAGTCCCCTTCCACACATAATCCTGTAAGGCCTTGTCTATTTTACTCTTCTCCATGATATACTTGCCAAGTGTGTGTACAGCCTGCAGTAGTACCTCAATCTCTAGTGCAGTGAACTTATCCAGATACTGCCATTCTTTCAGTCCCATGGTCAGTATACCTGTGAGTACACATGTGGATCAGTATGAGTATACACAGCCTTCTCTGTCAGATGACACCTGCCACCTCACTGTCCTTACCACCCACTGGTGGGCACTGCTCTGTGCATTATTATCAGGCAGTTGCTGCAACATGGTCCAATAAATGTGGCAGTTGTTGGCATGTGTACGCATGTGCATAGGATCATAGGACGTTAGTAGGCTATTGGCCCTGAAGTCCTTACAAGCCTAGCCAAGAATTTAGCCCATATTCCAACAAGTCAGCACCTGATGCCCCTGTCCAGCAGGGATACAGGTGGAATCCCAGGGGTGTATTTTCTGTTCCCCATCCAGTTATCCAGGTTGTGCTTAAAAAGGATTAATGAAGTTCTTTGCTTGATGTGGAGAGGGAATCCTATCCACGGGGGGGGGGGGGGGGGTCTCTGGTACAATAATCTGTTCTGCCAACAAGTCCTATTGATGTCACAAACCAGGTTGAGGTCATGCATGTGGGTTACTTGAGTGGAGCTTGACTTGCAGATATGCAGCAGTCCCATCAAGGTTGGGTCTGAGATTGCTTTGTATGCCAGACAGAGGTCAGTTCTGAGGAGTCTGTATGAGACTGAGTAGAGGGAAAGGGCTTTTAGCCTATCTGTGTAGGGTAGATGCTTGAGGCCCTGGATTTCTCCTGGTGAGGAACCTCTGTGGTCCCTCCAACTGCTGCATGCGCTTTGTGAGGTACATGCTGAAAGGGGCATTGTACTCAATAATGGATCTTATAAGAGAAGAATACAGGAATGTTATGACCTCCTTGTCCCTTGATGAAAGACCATTACTAATGAGGTGGGCCATGTAGAAAGCTTTCCATACAACGGAGGCAATATGACGGTCAAAAGTCAGTTTGCTATAAACCTGGGTGCCCAAGTCCCTCACGAATGATTGCATGCTTAGGATCTTGTTATTAATGTGATCATTTGTGGGGACATCCCTCTCCCCAAAGAGGATGATTATGCATTTTTTGGCATTCAGTTTGAGGCTATGTTTCTGGCACCAGTCATTTGTTTGGGTGAAACCGCTTGCAAGATGTCCACATCACTAGGGGAATTGATGACAGCACCCAGCTTGCAGTCATCTGCAAACATGGTCAGCCGCAGCCCACTGGTGTTGGCCTGCACCTCAGAAAAGTATATCCCAAACAACAGCATCATGTACATCCTTTGTGCCTATGCCAGTAAGACTGTGTGTGCTCAGTGTATTGGAGGCCTGGCATTCCTGTAGCCTGTCCCGTCTTCTGTGTATGTATATGCAACACTGTGTAGACGGTGACATGCCAAGACAGTGGCTGAGCCTGTGTGTTTTCTGTACACAGTTTGGAGGCATACCCGCAATGAAGACTGTGACCAGCTCTGCCTTTTCCCTGTGCCCAGAGTGGTTGAGCCTCCCAGAGGGCTGCAACCTGTCTTGCATGTTCCCTGTGTCCTGGCTGCATAAACACTCCCTCTGAAAGGATTGCAACTAGTCTACTGTGTTCCCTGTTCCCTGTGCACTGGCTGGAGCCCCCCCCCCCAGGACTGCAACATCTCCTGACTGTTACCTCTACCTAGGGTGTTTGGTTCCATGCTCCATGCCCCCCCACACACACAGTACTGCAACCTGTCCTGCTTGTTTTTTCTGTCCTATCAGTTTGTTACCCCCAACCTGTAATACCCCTTTTATGGCCAGTGCTGTGTCATCACACATACACTGCACCATTATGTGACAGTGTCTGTGGCAGCCATGCCAACTTGAGCAGTGGCTGCAATGCTGGGGTCCTTTACCAAATATCCAGTCTGCTGTTACCTTCCTTGGATTCATTGTATTATTTGCTTTAACTTGGTCTCCCATAAAATGGCAACTGCATTTTTTATCACAATAAGATGGGTCTCATTGCACAGCTATTATGTTAATGAGGTGATTTAGCATGACCATTTCTGAATTACTCCAATATCATAATGAATTATCACCTCTCTTCTACAATGCACAGCTGAGTACAGCTCTTGCAAGGGCACTGAAGCCACATATGCTGCGTACACCTTTGAATCCTGACCATGCTGCTAAAAATTTGAAGCCCTAATGGCCATGGCCATCAAGCTATCCAATTATCCATTGTGATCTTGCTTAGAAACAGAGGTCATAAAGATGTGCACATCTTTGGAGCCTGACTTTGCTACTGTCACTTTTTCACAGACTACTGATCACCTGTATCATGGTATCATCGATGGGCATTGTGCTGTTGTGCTGCCCATCAGTGCACATCATGTGTTGTTTGCAAGATGCATCTGTGTGGCCCAACCCTCATTTTCCCTCCTAGACTTGACCTGGTGAGTGAACGTGACTTTAGCAGGATCTGACTCTGGCACAGCTCTTGCATGCAGCAGCAGAGAATACAAGATCTTTTTGCAGCTGCTGCACATGCTGCATAGAGAGCACCTGCTTAAGATTATAAAGATCCCTTATATAAAGTGGATGGTTGTCATAAGCTTCCCAGGGTGTTATATATGCTACTGGCATCACTCAGTCTGGTGGGCAGAACCAGCATAAACATACTGATCTTCAGAGTTACCATTCAGACCTTCTCTGCCAATGGGAAGAAGAGATTAGGGAGAGAGAATCTCCATACTACTGTAAGAAATCTGGCTTTGGTGAGTCATTGTACAGTGTATTTCCAAAGGAGAGCTCTACATGCTTTCTGCTGGGCAGACACAGTAGTGCAATGGTTAGCATTGTCGCCTCACAGCAAGAGGTTCTCTGGTTCAATTCTCAGCTGGGGTGCCTTCTGTGTGGAGTTTGTATGTCCTCCCTGTGGTTGCACTGGTTTGCTCCAGTTTCCTCCCACATTCCAAAGACATGCAGTAAGTCGATTAGATGCTCTAAATTGGTTGTAGGTGCACGTGAGTGGTATGGATGAACTACCATGGCAGGTCTAGCCACCCAGAGGTGTAAACCTTGGCTCAAGATGATTGTCACTGTTGAAAGTGACACCCCAACCACGTGTGCAAAAGGGGTTATGGATGGACATGCCTTCTGCTATTATGGGTATGCTGAGCTCATTGTTGTGATTTTTTTTCTGTTTTGCATTGTAGCATGAAATAACAGAGAACAAGTTTGCCTGCCAGAGGAGACAGGCTAGATACTCCAGGCAGCAGGATAAGTGCTTTGTATTGGTGACATTACTGTATAAGTATGCTTAACCTGCTTAACACATCACTGCACATTTTTATTTTTGCATTTTAATATTTAACTATAGATTTGTTATTCATTGGCTTTGCTTGTTTATTTTTCCTCACTGTGTTCTACTGTCATAAACTGTTCCATTTAAACCTGTTATTTTTCCTCCATGTACTGTTTGAAAGAATAATAGTAACTGTTGCTGGCATGATTATTAGTTTGAATAAAAAGTTGCAAGAATGATATGAAATATAAAGGGTTCATTTAGAAATAGTATAAAATGCAGAAAGTAGTAAGTGTGCTGGCAAGCATATATAGCTTAATTAGATATTGGCATCCATGTAAAGGAGTATGTTATTGAGAAACAAAGTCTGTAAAAATAACTTTGCAGATGGCAGCTGGAAGGACATCAATGAAGTAAAGAGATGTAACATCAAGCAAGATAAAGTTGGAACATCAAGTTTCAGATAGTGCTGGAACACCACATTTTAGATAATGCAAAACTGAGTTTCCATGGATCATCAAACTACAAAGAACCAAGGACAAGGGAACTAAAGAAAACTGTTATACAAAGAAAGAACTGTTATACATCAGACTTTTTGGTATAAATATGAGTGTGTATAAACAAGCTTTGGGAATTTGCCATAGAGCTGACAGCATCTGTGTTGCATGCTTGTAGATCCGAAAGGAAAATGTAATAGTAAAGCGTATTAACTGAAGAAGTTGTCTGTGTATTTATTGTACTTAGTACAATACAGTAATAAGACTAATTGGTCACAATAAATAGTTATGCATGCATGTAAATGCAAGTAACAGCAAGAAGCCAACAGAAGACATCATATAATTTTTCAATGGCAAGCCACAGTTGATGGACCGAATGGTTTCTTATTGTGACAACTACAGTTTCTTTTTTATTTTATTCAGTTAGTACGTTCAGTTCTAGTGCAAATGTTTGCCTCCTTCTTATGCACAGTATCCAGTAGCAGAACAGTGCATCTCTGCAAGTTCCACAGGTCCTGTACATTCACACAGTTGAATCGGCCAGCTGTGTTTGACCACATTTTGGGATAATCAATGAGGGACTTTCTAAGTTTTCTCGATGGAAAATTTGGCCACCTTCCACACAGAAACTGGTAATTCTCTTTCTGTTTCTCATTCTACAGCATGGATGCCATAAAAAAAGAACTGTAAAGTGTAACACTACCTTTCAGGTAGACAGTAATAATAGTCCAGCACGTGTATGGTCAGGATTTAAAGACTGGTATAAACATAACTGTAGCACATGTAGTACTTTACTAAGTAAAGTTGACTGGTATCTTGAACAGCAACATCATTTGTATGACAGTAAATGTTTATTGTGCAAGTCATATGAAACTGCTTTCTGTGTGCAATGTCATAGAAGTAATGATAAACAACTAAATTCATTATGTCCTGTCACCACATGTAAAATGTTAATTTCACAGTTACAATATCAGTCAAGTCAGTTGTTTACAAAATCTTCTGTACATCTTGCTAGACAAAAGTGGCATAAACCCACTGCACATTACAAAACAGATAAGAATAGAGATGAGGTTCATGGTGAACTAACAAAAATATTTAATAAACTTTTAAGACACAGAGTGAGTTCAAAAAGTTCAGACAACATATGCAAATACTTTTTCAGAAGTGCATAAGAGCTTTAAAGTCAGCAGAACAGAATACTGACAAATATAATCTGGCTAGTAAAGAGTTAAAGCAACAGCAGTTAATGATGCTGATAGGAAATAATTTACAACGTACAATTCTACCTTTTGAAAATGGTTAAACGTACACAGCACAAACTTTCATTCGGTTAAAGCAAGGCACTTAAATGGCGATTTTCAAACCATTTCAAATAAAACAGTTCTAGGGTATAGAAATCAAATAAGAGTAGTTAAACGCAGTAAAGACATGACGTCACAAGACTGACTGCATGTATTTTATTTTCACCTAAAGTGCAGCAAAAGGCACACAACAGCAAATGTAAATCATGTAAATATATCTGTTTTAAGCATGTGTTAGTTAAGTCAATATCTCTTTTGTTTCTTACAATATTTTGTAATTGTATGATATCATAAAAAATAGCAAAGACTCCAGCAAAAACAGTATTCAAAAGCAATATTATGCATAGTTAAGCAAGTTAATGTTTATTGCAACTGCATTCTAGTATCAAGTTGCAAGTATATTAACGATTGACTGAAGGTATGAGAAAGTGCTGAAGGATTTATGGGTTAAGCGTCTGGAATGTGCAGAAAGAAACAAAAGTATGTGAGCTCAAATCTTTCCAGGCTGGAATGGGTAGTTACAAGGAATGTTGCATAACATAAAATGTTACTGGTACTGAAATTTATAAGGTCAAGGAAACAAGACTGGTTACGAGGCCAAATGGCTTACATTTTTCTAAAACATTATTGCTAAGTATTCACGTACAGCATTAAGCAAAAAGAACAAAAGTTTACAAGTAATTACTACACCGAGTACAGTCAGTACATGGGCTATGGTATGCAGTTAAAATAAATTATGCAGGTTCCTTTACAAAAAGGGCGGGGGTACAAATAGCTAGTAGTAACAGTAAACATCTTTTCAAAATAGATAAAAGCAATTCCTACTACAGCTTTGACAGTATAGGCAACAGCAAACGCTTTATATAAATATTTTCTGTATTTGAAAATGATCAAATCAAAAAGCAAATCTGTAAGACCAAAGTGTCACAGTCTAGGTAACAGCAAAAGGGTAAGCATACATTCAATTCTCACAGCATAAAGCAAATAAACAATACTGCAATAAAATGATGTATACTACAGGTGGAAGGGCATACTTTCAATTTTACACTAACTGTGTAAACAGTACTGCAAAAGGGACTCAAATAAAAGTGCAAAGTAGTAATACCAAAAATACATTTTAATTTTTCAAGTAATGTAATTATCAGGCTTCAGTTTAAAGCTAAGTTTAAAAATTGGGCTGAGTACACATTACAGCCATGTATATACAAATGCAAAAACAATCTGTACAAGCAAGTGTATTCTGTACAGTAGTAAATGGTGTATCTATGTAAATAGAGTGACACTTCAAAACTTGACATTTGTGACATAACATGTTTTTTTTTTTTAAAAAACAAGACTGCAATGCCTTTGCAATGAAATCCTCAAGCATTGTCAATAAAATACTATATAGAACATCACTGTATAGAGTCATATTCAGATTCATCCAGTTCTAATAGTAATGGTTGTCATCATTGCATTGACAGTATTAAACTGTGTTAACTTGCTGTATTAAAAGAAAACTAAAGGTTTTGTTTCCCAATGTGTTTCTAGTTAATAGCAATATAACTTGACTAAAAGGTACATACTAATATAGACAGTTTTAGATTTAAAATAAGACAGAGGGAATTTGCCATAGAGAGCTGACAGCATTTGTGTTGCATGCTTGTAGATCCGAAAGGAAAATATAATAGTAAAGCATATTAACTGAAGCAGTTGTCTGTCTATTTATTGTACTTAGTACAATACAGTAATAAGATTAGTTGGTCACAATAAATAGTTATGCATGCATGTAAATGCAAGTAACAGCAAGAAACCAACAGTAGACGTCATATAATTTTTTACCATTCAGCTGCCCTAAACTGTTCCAGTTATACCTGGGTTTTTTTTTTCCATCCATGTACCATTCAGTTGCCCTAAACTGTTCCAGTCATACCTGTTTTTTCCTCCATATACTTTTCTACTGTCTTAAACTGTTTCAGTTATACCTAAACCTGCCATTAGTCTACAACTGCAGTTAACCTGTTTGACAATAATGAATATATATTTTTTTAATTTTAATAAGTTAAATACGGCTTAGTTGTTTATTGGCTTTGTAGATCAATTTGCCTTCCATTTACATTGCTACTGTCATAAACTGTTCCAGTTATATTTGCATTTGCCATTACTGTATAACTGTTCTTCACCTGTTTACCTCAGCACTGAGGAATTGTATTTTTACTGTGCTTCTGACCCACACTGTTCCAGTTGTATCTGTTTGGTGTCGTCTTTGTTACCATCCATTACATAATGTGTGTTCCACAGTGCCAGTGTTTTACTTTGCTTTTCTGACTACGGTTTCTCCCTCCAGCACCACATCACACTGACCATTGTATTTGTGTACTGTTCTGTTATCTTTTTTCATCATTTTTAATTATGCTGCTTTGACATCTTTTTTAATTTTTTTTTTTTTTTTTTTGCTGGCTCAGCAGTGCAGCAGGCAGAAGTGAGGTGGCAACACAATGCTTTGCACCAGTCACAGCCCCATACACTGTGTCTCCAGCATTCCCTGAATCTGCCTGTCTGCCTGGTGATGATGGTCACCCATGGAACATAATCTGAAGGGCTCACAGTGGCCTAAATTGCTGCTTCTCCAGTGGGTAGTACAGCTTTCTCATCAGACAGTGGTGCAGAGGGGTCCTCAAGGGTTATTGGTTTAAGATTCAAAGGGTGGTAAGAACTAAAGCTGATTGGAGGCTCATTGACTGCACTGGTACCCTGAAGCACCACTTCATGCAGTTAGTAGAGTCACACAGCTAGCCAACCCCTGCCACCAGATGTGCAGCCCTCCCATGATGTCAGACATGGAGTTGACTGAAATCTTGGCGTGTTGTACTATAGGCTAACTTGTCAGGCCATCTTCATCCCCCCAGATCATAATGTCATAATGTTCCCTTTCCTTATGGGTCACACGCTATCCCATATTTGTTGTCTAGTCTTCCCCATCACCAGTTTTCCACCCTCTATCAGTCTGTGTCTACCCTTCTTTGCCCCCCCCCTTGTGTCACTAGCTCCTTTGTCAGTCTTTGTCTGCATTTTATACTTGTATGTCTGTTCCTAGTACCATCCGTATATTCTTCTTCCTATCCACACCTTCTCTAAAATTACCTTCCCTCCCCTATCCTTATTATTAAAATAAGAAAGGATATCTACCCCCCCACACACAAAATGCCATCTTTATCCACCCCCATTCTACTCTTCCCTTCCTATTGACCCATGTATGTCTCTCCTTGCTCTTCCCCCTTTCTAAATGGCTTGTCTCCCCCTTTCTTTCTAATTGATATAATAAAACCATCTGGCACTTTGTTGTGTATCACTTGTAGGGGCTCCCAACTATGCTCATGTTGCAGTGGTGCAGATTTTGATGCATGTGTGAACACTCCTAATATCAGGCACTTGGTCTGTATACTGATGTCCTTGGATCATGTAACTACACATGGCATGATTTGCTCAGTTACATGGTGACTGCCATTTTCATGACTGTGAAGCTTCACTATGCAACACTATCCCCAGCATGTTCACTCTAAATGGGCAGTTATGTGTAACTAATCCCCAAATAGCCCTGCCACACTATCTTGACTATGCTATTTACTACAGAAAAGTCATGTTTTGCTCATTCTCAAATACTCCATTTTTTTTCTTCTTCTTGCTCAGTATATCTCTGTTCTTAGGCCTACTGAAAAGACTGCATAAGCACACATTCATCCAGAACAGATTTAATTTGATCTACATGAGAGCATGCAAGTTTCTTAGATCTGTAAAAGTATCTCCTGTAGATCTCTGAAACACAATTCAGATGATTCATCAAATCTGTTTCAATGAACTGAGTTTAGTAAAATCTTTCTGATTGGAGAAATAACCATCCAAACTTCCTCCAAATAAATAAGCAACGCTAAGGTTATAGTTGTGTAAGGCAAGTTATATAGTCTGCCACAACAGTTCTCAGCAAATGACTGATTTGATGAAAAAAATATGGTGAATTGTACTTTGCTGAATTTGCCAACTAATCATGTTATGTGATCCACTGTAAATAATACTGTATTTCTGTCAGTTTACGTTTCAGACAATACTCAGGAACCCTGCATGTATTCCTGCCCTAATGTTCAGATTTACAAGGCCACCCTCAACCCTATTAATTTGCAAGGATTAGAAGGGATAGTACAGTTGTGTAAAATCTTACCATAACAGTAGATGTCCTTGCCTTGACTGCTGCAGTATTCTTAACAGATGAGGATTCCTTGTCGTGGAAGCCTGAACATCTGGCCAGTCTACCAAAGACTACATGTTGCTTTTAAAAGGTATGGCGAACGTCACCCAAACACTCCTTGCATAGCATAGGGCATAAAGGTGACATTCAGGTCTACCATAATCAAAACTGAATGCCCCAGTAAGAACACAATCCAAGAAACCCAAGAGGTAACCTGTACCTCCAGGAAGGTAAAACAACAGGGGGATGAAGGTAGAGAGTGAATACTGCAGCAGTGAAGGCAAGGACATCTACTATTATGGTAAGGTTTTACACAACTGTACTACATTATTACGTTCACTGCTGCAGTATTCTTAACAGATGGGAGTGCTAAAGCTCAAAAGGAAACTTGGGAGGGGGGAGGCACAGAAGAGCCTCCTAAAAGCAATGAAAAACAGCACTAGCAAAACCAGCCCTAGCTCTAGAAATACCATACAACTTGTAGTGCTTGGTAAAGTTATGCACAGACGTCCAGGTAGCTGCCTCAAGAATAGAATTAGTATTTAAGTCCTTGAAAAATGCACCCGAGGAAGCCACAGCTCTAGTAGAATGAGCCTTAACTGAAGAAGGAAGGCTCTTGCTATGAAAAGTGTAACAAAAGGAAATAGCCTTAGAAATCCAAGAAGAAATTCTTTTTTGGATACAGCAAGTCCCAAAGATCTAGGATGAAAAGAAACAAATAACTGATCAGATTTTCTAATAGCCTTAGTCTTATCTGAATAAACCCTAAGTTGTCTATGCACAGCCAAAGTATGCAGCACTTTCTCACTGTCAGATTACGGACAGGGGAAAAAGTAGGCAGATTTATAGACTGATTCAGTGATAGCTCATTAACCACCTTAGGAATAAAAGAAGGTTAAGTGCGCAAGGACACCATGTCCTCATCATCATCATCATCTTCTTTTGTCTGTTCCCATTAGGGTTCTCCACAGTGAATCATCTGTTTCCATTTCTTCCTGTCCTCTGCATCTTGCTCTGTCACACCAACCACCTGCATGTCCTCTCTCACCACATCCATAAACCTTATCTTAGGCCTTCCTCTTTTCCTCTTACCTGACAGCTCCATCCTTAGCATCCTTTTCCCAATATACTCAGCATCCCTTCTCAGCACATGTCCAAACCAACGTAATCTTGCCTCTCTGGCTGTCCTCATGAAAGACCAAAAAACCTCATGAAAGACAAAAAAAGGAGGACAAGCCATAAGGGCCTGCAACTCAGGCACCCATCTGACAGAAGTAAGAACTAACAAAAGAACAGTGTTCCAGGAACAATGTAGCAAGGAAGCTGAAGCAGCAGGCTCAAAAGGAGCCTGAGTCAACTTTCCAAAACAAAATTAAGATCCCAGGGAGGAGGAACAGGCTTCCTGGGAGGTTTAATATTAAGGATGCATTTAAGAAACTGTGTAACTTCAAATCTAGAAGCTGAAGGATTAGAAAAAGCCAGACAAGCAGAGATAGCTGATAAGTAGGCCTTAATAGAAGAATAGGCCAAACCAGCATTGAGCAACTCACACAAATAAGAGAGAACCAAAGAAACATCCACAGTAAGTGAGTCCAGGTTACAATAGAGACACCAAATAGAAAACCACTTCCATTTGGATAAGTAGGATTTCCTAGTAGTAGGTTTCCTAGCCTCCTGCAGGACTTGCAGCATGTCCTCAGAAAACAGATATCTGTGAGGAATCAAAATCCTATCACTCACAGTGTCAGTTGAACCATGGACAGGTGGGGATGGATGAGAGATCCCTTGTCTTGTGTGATTAGATCCACCCTGTGAGATAACTTGTGATGATTGCCCCTGACAAGATGCAGAAGTAGAGAGAACCAGTGCCATCATGGCCAAAATGGCATCACCAACAAGATTTTCGGAGCATCCTGTTGAATCTTGAACTGGACTTTCAGAATCAAAGGAAGGGGTAGGAATGCATAAAAAACATCTCTTTCCAAGAAAATGAGAGGGTGTCTACCTTCCATACCAGAGGACCTGAGACTCTGGCACAAAACAGAGGAAGTTTTCTGTTCAGAGGGGAGGCAAAAAAATATACATGAGGAGTACCCAACTGGTGGAAAATGTCCAGAAACACATCTCTGTGAAGCATCTATTTGTAGGACTGAGTTAGGGACCTGCTCAGAGTGTCTGCCACAATGTTCTGACCAGAAGGGCTATAAACTGCCTGAGGAGTCACTTGACACTTGACAGCCAGATCCCATACCAGAAGTGAGAAGATAAGATCGTGTTCCTCCCTTTTTGTTGATATACCACATCACTGTGGTATTGTCTATGAACAGCTTGAGAGCCTCTGGAGAGAAAAGATGGTGAAAGGCCTGAACAGCCAGCAGAAGAGCTCTCATCTCTTTGACATTGATGTGCTCCTTCTGCTGATGAGGCAACCACACCCTCTATACTTTTAAGGAGCAAACTGTCGCCTCCATCCCATATCTGAAGCATCTGTAAACAATTCCTGAGAGGGAAGAAGGGGACAAAAAGGGATCCCAGGATTCAGGGACAACTTCTGAATCCTCCAGTAAAGTTCCTATCTGAGACAAGGAAAAAGAGGATCTACAAAGTCTAGAGGATGTGCATGTCTGAGCCACACTGACTTCAGAAAGCAATGAAACTTTCTCATGTGAAGTTTGGCCAGACGGAGCATTGGAATGGTGGATGCTATGAAACCCAGAGCTCTCAGGAACTCCCTGGCAGAAATCAAAGCCAGAGGAAGAAGAATTTGAAAGAAAGAAATGGAAGTTAAGGCCTTTAGAGGGGGAAGGGATGCAAGCATTGGTACCATCTGAATCCTGCAACCCAGAAAGACATGATCCTGAGAAGGAGTCAGAGAAGACTTTTTGAAATTTATAGTAAACCCCAGGCTCTGAAGAAAGGAAATGGCAAAATGAAGATTTTGCAAAGGGGTCTCGGGAAAGGATACTTGAATCAACAGGTCGTCTAAGTAAGGAAATGTTTGGATGCCTCAAAACCTACAAAAAGCAATCACAGGAGCAAGGCATTTGGTGAATACCCATGGGGCAGTAGAAAGGCCAAAGGGCAAAGCAGAGAACTGAAAATGCCAGGAAGTAACAGAGATATGCAAAAACCTCCTGAAAAGAAGATGGATCAGAATATGGAGATAAGCCTCCTTGAGATCCAGAGACACCATATAGGTCTGAGGGAGCAAGAGAGGAAACATAATCTGAAGGGATAACATCCAAAAGGAAGGTACTTTTAAAAAAGTGTTTAGATGAGAGAGGACTAGAATAGGTCTCCAACTGCCCTCTTTTCTGGGCACTAGAAACAGTCTGGAGTAGAACCCTTTCCCCCTTTGGGACACAGACACATCTTGAATAGTACCCTGAGTCAAGAGATTTTGAAAAACCTCTGAGAAAAGGGGAAGTTGTTCCCAAGGAGGCTGAGGAATGCCCATAAAAGGAGGATGGGATTTCCACACCATGAGGTACCCTTGATGTATAATTGACTGAACTCAAGAATCCTGAGTGATCTGAAGCCAAACAGGAAGAGAAAGAGGAATGTGGCTGGGAAGAGATGTAGAGTCATACAGAACCTGGTTTGTCTGGAAAGGAACGTTTCAAGAGTCCCTGAAAACTGAGAAGCCTTAGCAAGAAGAGCCCATTTGCCACTCTTCCTACCTTTAGTAGAAGGGTGGGATTGCTTACGAAGAAAGGCAGACTTAGCAGGATAGTTTCTCCGAAATTTAGGCGCAGGAGAAACAAACACATGTTTAAGCTCCTGTAAGGCCTTACCATTATCCTGAAGGGACTTAAACAAACCATCAGCAGCTTCCCTAAGCAAAAGTTTAGAATCCAGAGGAGCATCTATCAACTTAGCTTTAATATCATCATGCAGAGGTTGAAGCCTAAGCCAAGAATACGTCCTCATCAATGAACCACAAACAGCAACCCTAGAAGAGGCATCTACTGCATCATAACTACATTTACTAGAATGACAAATGACTTGAGAGGAAGTGCTTAGCAAGGAAAGAACAGAAGTTTTATCCCTGGGGTCTGGAAAATCAGAAATAAGTTGACAGGCTTGATAAGGAAGAACCAACACATACCTTGACATATGGGTCTGATAATTAATAGTCCCAAAAGCTAGGCAGAAGTGTAAATCTTACCCAACCTTTCCATAGTTCTGCTATCGTTGTCCGAAGGCAATAACTTGGACAAAGGAAGCAAGTGAGACAGCTAATCTGAGACTAGAGACAGGACAGAGGAATCGGCAACATGACATTTATATAGGAAAGAACAATCCTCAGGCACCCTATAAAACCTATCAGGCTTTTTGGGAGCAGGGAGCACAGACTCAGGTGCATGAGAGGCATTAGAAAAAACATCCAGCAAAGCAGTCAAAACAGGAGGAATAGCCTCAGATTTAGGGAAGTCCAACTGCAGCAACTCATAGTACCTCTTATGGATATCAGAGACCTGAGCACAATCCCACTTTAAAAAAAAATCCATCATCCTAGAGAGTGTGTCCCCATAGAAAATGTCCTCAAAAGGAATATCTGGACTAATAGACTCCTCCTCTGACCCATAGTCTAAAGGAGAAGGAATATGAGTAGAATAAGTCAGGGATTCATTATCCAAATCCAGCTCATCCTCAGAAGAATACTGTTCTCTAGGCCTTTTAAGGGGAGTAAAGGACCAAGGAGGAGGAGGAGGAACTGAAACCCCTTGAGGAGGCATTAAGAAGGACATTAAAGCAGAAAGTAGTCCCTAAGTGAAGGTGTACCACTCCCTTTGGGGATCCATAGGAGCAGAATAAATATGGTTAATTTTCTGTTTATTGTTTAAGGGAACATCCCCTCCAGAAAGCTGAGAAGACTGAAACCCAGGACAGCAGCCGAGAACTGTAGTAGGAACTTCTTCCCCAACCAAAAACTGAGGAACTCCCCTAGACCCCTCAAAGAAAAAACAGCCATAGTTCCCCCTGAATGTCTGCGATGGATGCCTGCAAAGCCTCTTTGGGCATGCTGCCAGCTGGACTCCCACTGGTGTGTGACACAATCGTGGCAGAGAAATCTGACAACACAACCAGGCAAGCCTCTGGGTTTGTAACAACCTCAGGTGAAATACCTGTCAGACGCTGGACAGTGGAAGATTCCTGTCGTACCTGTTTCACATTCTTCTTCCCTAATGGCTGACCCTTGGGGCAGGAGATTCCTTCCACTGTACCTTTAGCAAGAAGCTTAAGACGCTGGTTCTCAAGATTCAAGGAGAGGGAAAAAAGTCTACTGTGAAGGGTTTTTGGAATGAATGCCTGACAAATAGAACAAGACATATGGTCATGAGAAGCTCCTAGACAAAACAGACATTTATCATGGTGGTCTTTATGGGGAATATGTCTCCCACACTGGCATTTACCCTTCCTGGATGATATTAACCCAAGGAGCACAAAAAAGTAAGAAAAAACAAAATCCTCAATGGGGCACTTATCTGCAACTGCAATGGAAGTCAGCAAACAGGCGTAGGTAGTCATTGGAGAACAAAAATGCATTCAACTGGCAGAAAACAGATGCAGGTAAACAAACCGATGGTAAAAAAGATAAGTTTAGACTGGTGGCAAAGAAGTTCGGATTATGGTAGGCCTGAACATCACGTTTATGCCCTATGCTATGCAAAGAGTGTTTGGGTGACGTTCGGCGTACCTTTTAAAAGCAACAAGTAGTCTTTAGTAGACTGGCCGGATGTTCAGGCTTCCACAGCAGGGAATCCCCATCTGTTAAGGCTTCCACGGCAGGGAATCTCCATCAGTTAAGAATAGTGCAGCAGTGAATGCAAGGACATCTTTCCATAGCCATTTGCAAATTCTAAGTGGTCTGGACTCATAGTTTAAGGTTAACCCTTCAGTAAAATTCTACACCATGTCATACAAGACCAGTTTATCAAGCCACTGCTTTTACTGTAAGATCTAAATGGAATACTTGAAATGTTTACTGACTATGATAAGGCTGACCTTTTGATGTTGGTGGGTGGAGCCTGCAGACATAGCATGAAGGAATTTTATCATTAAACTATTCCTTTTTTGCCGATTTCATGATCTGCTCTGCTCTTTTAAAGTTATTTTGTGGATGGCCCTCAATCAGAAGCTTTCATTGTTTTCAGTGCATGTTGTTTAAACCCAGAAGTATTGGAAGCCCATTTATCTGTGACAGAGGATAGTGCAAACACTTCATGGTAGTGCACTCTATTCCTTTGGGTGAGGTAGTAACCATCTATCAGCAGCCTGATCTCTCAGAGAAGATAGAAATATTTACTGTACTTGTCAACAAAGTAATGGAGAAAATATCCCATGTCATCATAGTGGGAAAAAAATAATAGTACTTACATCACTGCTTCTGTCTTGTATCATTCATTTCAACTGTCCAGAATTCTACAGGATGTCCCAACTCTGAAGATACAGTCAAGCAGTAAAGCCAAGCATTACAGATTTACAGTTCTTATTAAAAACAAAATGCATTCTATTAATGGAAACCCTCAGTGATGTGAGCTCCATGGCTTCATGCCTACCATTTGAACATTGTGAGGTCTCTGCTCTGTGATGTTGCTTGACTTGAATGGTCAAGTCAGGTGGAGCACCTCCCCCTGTGGCAACCGTCACTCTGCAAGCATGCTTTGTTCTAGCAGGGTGCTGCATTTTATTTATCTATTTTTTTAGACCAAACAACATATTTCATTGTTTTAAAAAAATTAATTGGAAAGAACGTCCCTACAAACATGGCACCCTAGGCGATCACCTAGTTGGCCTATGTGTAAGGGTCTATATTAGAACACCAAACATAAAAACAAATAAGGCACCAGGAGTACTTCTAAAGTAAGGTAGCCACACACGTTTGTTCCAACATTCATCAGAAAGCCTGTATGAGCACTTTCGTTCCTTTGATGCATTAAATTCAAAACGGAACTTCATCATATACAACATAAAACATCACATCCCCTCATTTAAATACTTTTTACACACTTGTCATGTGATCTGTCACCATTTTTTAAAAAACACAACACACTAATAAAATCATTGACATATCATTTAATAAAAACCTTTATACACATATTTGTTAATAATAAGACCTTCCACTTGGAACTTTATACCTGGATAACCTATACTAAAATGTGCAAATCCCACTACTGTATCTATTAAATCTGTTTATTAAACCCCATTTTTAACTAATAATACTCCTAAATAGTTAAAATACTGTTATTAAATTAGGCAGATGAGTTTCTTGAATATATCAACTGTACTACGAATTTCTTAACTTTTACAAGTACTAAAAGTAAGGAAATGGTCAGTTATTTGGATGTGCATTTATATAAGGATTTGAGTAATAAGTGTTATGAATCATCAATTTACAGGAAATCTACTTACTCAAATAGTTTGTTACATTTTAATAGTGAGCATCCTTTTTGGCAAAAAAGGAACCTTATTAAGGGGCAAATGATTAGGTTATCTAGATTAACTAGCAAACATAACAAATTTGTGGAAGAAATTAACATTTTGAAAGAGATGTTATTGGCTAGGGGATACCCTAAGTTATTAATTGAAGGACAAGAAAGGTACGTGATGGAGAGGATGGACTTGTACCCCCCTTTGCTTAAGAACCCGAATGTGACACTAGGTGGATCAGATGCACCTGTGAGTTCATTCAACTGCATTTTAACATTTGATGAACACTCCTCAGAAATTAGTAGAATTTTAGAGAACTGGAATGGAGTATTTGGGGCTTTTGGTATAATTGATAAGTTAGGCCCTAGCCCTAGGATAGTGTTTAGAAGGGGTAACAATATGAAAACCCTTTTTGAAAGGACTCAAAATAAGGGGGACAGGATTACGATGGGGAAAATGAGCCCTTGTGGATGTTGTAGAGAATGTAGATTTATGTTTGAAACAAGGAACTTGACTATTGAAGGGTACGGCAGGGTTATTAACATTAATGGTAATTATAATTGTAAGACCAAGGGAGTTGTTTATGTAGCCCTATGTCAATCTTGTAAAGCCTACTACATTGGTAAAATGGAAAATGAATTGAAGAAGAGGGTCTACCAACACAACTATGCCATTAAAAAACAGGACAACACAAATGCATTATATAAGCATAGTGTTGTATGTAGGGATTTTAAGAAATTTAGGTTTTGTGTGTTGGAAAAGGTCAGAAAACAAGAGAGAGGTGGTAATTGGTCCAATTGTTTGGAATATAGGGAGACCTTTTGGCAGGTGTTACTGAATGCAACCATGAAACCAGGTTTAAACGATAGAATATCTATTAATAGTGTACTCAATATGAGAGTAAAAAGAATATAAATATGATGAGTTTAATTTATAAATAAGATTGGTAAGGGATAGATTGTATGTTTGTACATGAAATTTAATAACAGTATTTTAACTATTTAGGAGTATTATTAGTTAAAAATGGGGTTTAATAAACAGATTTAATAGATACAGTAGCAGGATTTGCACGTTTTAGTATAGGTTATTCAGGTATAAAGTTCCAAGTGGAAGGTCTTATTATTAACAAATATGTGTATACATGTTTTTATTAAGTGATATGTCAATGATTTTATTAGTGTGTTGTGTTTTTTAAAAAATGGTGACAGATCACGACAAGTGTGAAAAAAGTATTTCAATGAGGGATTGTGATGTTTTATGTTGTATCTGATGAAGTTCCGTTTTGAATGTAATGCATTAAAGGAACGAAAGTGCTCATACAGGTTTTCTGGTGAATGTTGGAACAAACGTGTGTAGCTACCTTACTTTAGAAGTACTTCTGGTGCCTTATTTGTTTTTATTATTGGACTTTTTTTCTGGAGTTTTTGTGTTTGAGAACAAACATTTAAAATGCTGAGTGTTGTAATATCGACCTATTTTCAGCAAATGCTGAAAATATCGAAGAAGCAGAAAACCAAATTCTTTCCTAGGGAAAGAATTTGGTTGTCCGTTTCTGTTGCTTCGGTATTTTCAGTGCTCTGTTGGAAAGTTACGGGTCGAGTTCGGGTAAGTGTGCGATTGAGTGCGGGTTAGGTATGTGTGCGATTGTGTGGTCATAAGGGTTAGGTGAGTTAGGGTTAGGGCGCGGGTTAGGTATGTGTGCGACTGTGTGGACATGAGGGTTAGGGCGGGTTAGGGCGTGGGTGAGGTGAGTGTGCGATAGTGATGGACCTTAGGGTTAGGGTTTGGGTTAAGGTAAGTGGATAGTTAGTGGTGTGTGTATAGTTTAGTGTAGGGTTAGGTGTAAGATTTTAGCTGTATGTGTGTGGATTGCTGTTTGTTTGGTGTGCTTGTGTTGTATGTATGTGTTTTGGAACAGCAAATTTTTTCCCTAGGAAAAAAATTGCTGTTCTGAACATTCGATGTTTGGTATTTTCGATTGGTAGGGTTCGATATTAGAACACTCGACATTTTGAATGTTCGGTGTTCTAATATAGACCCTATGTGTAAGGCCAGCCCTGCCTGACAGCCTGAATGCAGCTTTTTACAGAGTTGTTAGAGGGTGGGAGGTTGGTGTAATGGTTAAGGTGCTTACCTTAGAAACACAAAGTGCAGGGTTTGATTCTCACATGAGGCAATTGGCTAGGCTTAAAATGGCCCCCCGAGGACTGTTAGCCTAGTACTAATCTATGACTATGACCTTCTCTGTTTCTCTTTGTAGATGCTTTTTCAGCCTTTTACAGATTTGATGATAATCGGACCTCCTCCAGGGTTCACTATCAATACCAAAACAGGCACAGATCTGTCCAAAGTCTAAAATATGTTAAAATATGC
This sequence comes from Protopterus annectens, assembly GCF_019279795.1. Classification (NCBI taxonomy): domain Eukaryota; kingdom Metazoa; phylum Chordata; order Ceratodontiformes; family Protopteridae; genus Protopterus; species Protopterus annectens. Next base: position 551,559,856 of record NC_056730.1, on the reverse strand, counting down.
CCATCTACTTGCAGAATGTCATAAAATGAATTAGTCATTTTCTGAAGCAAATGCAAATAACAAACCTTTGGAGATGGACATAACCTTCTTACTTATCTTTCAACTGTCCAGAATTTCCAAGAATGTCCAGATTCTTGCTCATATTTTTGGTCTGTTCCTCCTAAAATTTGTGATTTTCTGTCAAATCTTCAAGGAGTCATGTAACTAAATAACCACAGACAGTTGAGTTCAGACTTCATATCTTTCAGAAAATATATGCTAATGCAAAATCTGTTATTCTATCAACTTTCTAAGTTTATAAGAGCAATATTTAAATATGTTCTTAATTTGCCCCACCCTTCATTTTTTGTCTATAATTAGGTTGAGATGCATGGCTCCTTACCATAAACAATACAAAAGTATGTAGTTTGTGTTGCAAAAAGTGCATTGCTTTTGCATTTTAGTTTGTTGATAAGGACAGCCCTATATTTTTTTCTTGGAGCTGAAAACTACCAAGTCAAGAAGGACAAGTTGTCAACTAGATAATGCAGGTGGAACACTTTACATTGAAAAACATTAACACATATGATAATGTAAAAGTGAAACCTCAATGTATTAAGAAGCTGCTCTTCTAAAGAAAAAAGTTGGTTTTGCTTAAACAGAATGTAACTAGCAGAATAAGCACAAAAAACGTGAAATCACGTAACATTATCTTCTGTGATGTAATTTTGTGGGTGTGGTTATAGAGGAAAAACATGAGAAAACAGATTATAATCAGTAAAACATAAAAAAAAAAAAAAATCAAACAACACATTATAATCTTCATTTTTGTCAAAATCACTTGCATCTTTTAGGAGTATAACCTGACATTAATTCAATTGTAAAACAAAGATGCTTCAAAGCATGAGAAAAATTTGTGCAGGGGAAGGAAGTCGAATTGATGATATCTATGCACATTGAAAAACTTTATATGCAGGGTCTTAAATGAGTTCCAAAACCAACAGCAGCCATCATTACATATTTTGAAAAGGCTTTTAGTTCAATTTGGTGGAAGTACCTGCAGCTGGTGGTAGAGGATGTAGGTTTTACTGCATCCTTCTTGTCAGCAGTTTAGGCTTTTTGCACATGCCCATTTGCTGTGATCCTTATAAATCCCTGCTTGTCACACACCTTTAGGCTTTATTAGAAAACTACACAGGAATGTTGTCTAGCCCCAGAAGTATTTTTCCTAACTGCTATAACCACTAACAGACTGATGAATACACCAGGACTGATCTTTGTTTAGTCATTTCATGGAGTTAGAGGTAAGAGCATTCTTTTTTACTAATGAATTTAACCATCCTTGTAACTACTAGAAGATTTTGTTGTCTTACCTGGTCTTCACTAAAATGAAGACAAAACTGCTATTTGCAGCAAATCCTCTTGTTGCCTTAGTTTGATCTTCTGGTCTTGACATCCTATTCTCATGGTGCTCCTAACCACCTAAATATTTGTGAATAATGTTGCATGTGAACTAAGCCCCCCCCCCACACACACACACACACACACACACACACAAATGGATGAACTAAATTTTAAGCCAATGTGGTCAAAGCTTTTATATGGATAAATACCTTGCATAAATTAAATCTCCATTTTTAGGAAAAGTAGAGCTTGTCAAATTGTTATTCTCACCACTACATTTCCCCATATTCCAACATATACTAGTCACTCCCTCACACACTGAAAAGAACTACAAAACTGGTTTCACAGTTCATTTGGGCAGGAAGAAGGACTAGAGTGAAACCTTGTGTAGGATATGCTCTCACTGAGAACCTAGGACAGGGGATCCCCAAATGGAGAAAATATTTAGTGGCGTTTATCCTCTCTCATCTCTTTAATAACAATAATAATGTGTGTAATGTATGGTTTTCTTTAAAGGCTCAGATTACAGGAGCAGATTTCCTGTGGGCTAAAGGTAGGTGTGATGGCCCCTTGCCTAAATAATTACCATCCTTGTATCAATTAGAAGGTACACACAAGGCACTGTGAAGGTTACATCATTCTTGTCCACTGGTGCAGGTGTGGGGTACTGCCCAAAACATAAAGCAGGAGAGATGCTGGTAAAGCAAGATGTTAGGGACAATACGGGAATAATGTTCTGTAAATTATGGGGGACAAAACAGTTTTTACATCCTTTATGAATCTTTCAGAAAAGTGGAACTCTATCCTCTATGGACTACTGGACGTACTTCCATCTGAGGTATGCAGTGATGCATTCCAATTTTTGTAAGAGAATCTCCTCCTTCCTTTTCTCCCATTTTAGAAACTGTAAAAACCCAAGACCTTCCAGGGCTGCGAGAAAATGTTGTGATTATATTTCATGCTAAGACAAAAGCAAATAAGGTGAGCCCAAGCATTGTTTCAGGAGACTGTCTCTCTAACATCTCAGCACTAATAGATAATAAGTCCAGGGGTCTGCTGAGTAGCTGACAGTGGTATGTTATGGGTGTAGAATATTCAACTCAGGCATTATATGCAAATGGTGGTATTATCCCACAGTTTCTGACATCTGGGCTGCTTTATCTTCTGTTGACTTGAGGACTCCTTATACAGATTCCCTGTCTGAAACAAGTCTTCCTGACTTTCAACCAGCCCACTATATAAGCCCAGGAAAGTAAGCTAAAGTTATGGATTTTGCAACTGTCTGTATTCACTACGGCTTATGTGTCCTCTCAATGGAAATTTCAAGACCCCACCCCCCCACCCCAAGTATCAGCATTAACTCCTCCGATACAATGCCCTGATATTTGTGGCCTAAATTTATCTGGAAGACCCCAGGTACACCCGAGCTATCTTTTTCTGTGTTAGACAGGACAATTAATAGCTAATATATTGTGACATCAGCTACATCTGTTCCTGCAAGAGTTGTAGGACCTTAAGCCCATCTAACTTCAAGGGTAGCTGGAAACATACCTATGCAGTAGAGTTATTCTGGTTGGGTCCTCTGTTTCTGTTATTAATCTGTTTCGTTCAACTTTGGAGGGTCAAGGTTGCAGCATATATAAAGACTGAGGAGGGTGTATCCAGTGCTAGTGAAACTCTGAATTATTTGGAAATGGCACTAGAGATCTCAACCAAGATGACTGCCTAACCCCAAAGCTCTGGACAGGGCCTGCAGAAATTTGGATAAAAACAGTAATCCCAGAGAGAGAAGAAATAAACAAACCTGACAGAAGAATGAATGAGCAAGATCAAATACAGGATCAGACAGCTACTTTAAAGCTGCAGCTAAAGGAAGAATAATTGTGCACTTTATTTGAAAAGATAATCATAATAGGCCACTGCAGTATGTGAGCTCCTTCAAACAAATGTCAAGACAACAGCAAACAGAAGTAGAAAGGCTACAAGTGAAAATGCAAGATCTGAAAGATGATAAAGCAGCAATTAAAGGTAAGCTGCAGGAACAAATCCACAAAATACAAAAGCTAATAAAAATAATAAAAAGGCAGAGAGGAAAGACAGACCTTGAAAATCAATCAAGAAAGAACAGCATCAGGATAACTGGAATACAAAACAGAGGGTTGGCACTGAACGAGAGCAGTTTGTAATGCAGCTGTTAAAGGAGAGATTTGTGCTACTAAGGAATCAGGTGACAAAAATAGAAGACATACAGCATAGGAAGGTATCAATCTGCAGCAGATAGCAGACCCAGGCATGTTTTTACATGAAGCCATGCCTTTGCTGTAAAAATAAAGTAATAAGTCAAGCAAAAAGACTTCTAAAGTTATCCTGTTTGCGTGGATGTTTATAAAGCTGGTTGAAGATTACTCAGAAATCTTCTATAGGAGAAGGAAATTTATTTTTATTTAACATTTGTTAACCAGGAAAGTCCGACTTGGAACTAAGCCAATTTTCAATGGAGGCCTGGGGAGAAACACTCCAGATGTATGTTTTTGTAATGTGGGAGGAAACCAGAGCACCCAGAAGAAACGCTCACGAACATAGGGTGGACATGCAGACTCCACACAGAAGGCAGTCCAGCTGAGTGACAATGCTACCGCTGCACCACCGCACCATCCATAGCCAGAAAGCTATGCTGAAGGCATTAAATGAGTTAAGATGAATAGAGCATCAACATGGTTGAAATATCCTGCATATAAAACTTCCTCTGCTGTTTTCTCAAGTGTCTAGCTGAGTGTAGAGCAGCTAGTTTGCCCACTGAGAAGCATTACCCCAAGAGTGTTGTTTTAGATCAGTCCTAGACCTCTCCTCCCAATTTAGTTAGTTACAAACCCCGATTGTACCGTCCATCCCTCATGGATTATAAAAAAGAGGACCCGCAGCCATGGCTGTGCACTTTTCTACTGTCTCTGCAGCCAACCTGGTGGAAATAGGCATCATGAGACAATGTGGCAATTGTCTCATGTTTTCTGACAGCCACCTTATTCTTAAGCAGAATGACACTGTACACAAAAGATGTAATTACACTGTCTTTGGTAGCAAAGCTCTCACATAGAGACACTGATATCTCCTAACAACTTGCCATTAACACACACACATAACACCTACTATGGCTCAGACACATAAACTCACATATGCTGAGGCTCTTAAATGCAATCTACCCAAACCTCAAAGGCCTTCCATTCACTGTCCTTAGCAATCTCGCAAACAATTTACATAGACAACACTCCCCAGGGCACATATAACCACATCTTACAATGTCTCAACCTTTAAGCCCATAAGGCACACTATCACACAATCCAATATATTGGTCATTGGAGACCCTATTTTGAGACACACTGAGTACCCATTTACCAGGCTGAGCAAGGAAATTCTCATGGCCAGTTGTCTACTAGGGGCAAGGATCCACCAGATCATGCACATGCTGAGTTCATTGAACTACAAGTACTGGTATGACTCTGTCATAGTCCATGTGAGCATTAATGACTTGAGAAGTATCTCCCTGGATTATATGAAGAAAGACATGCTAGAACCTTTAGATTATGTATCTCTGGCAGGTATGAGCCTAGCACTGAGCAGCATTCGACCATCTCCAAGGATGATACCATAATATACACAGAAAATGACCAACTTTGATAGTGGCTTAGTTATGTACTGATGTCATTCTAAGGGGATCAAATATTTGTTGGCTTGGAAGGACATAAACAACAGACCACATTGCTTTACCAGGGATGGCTTGCACCTCTCCCACTAGGTTTTCAGATATTAGCCAAAACTTTATCTTCCCCATAGTGCCTTTTTTGAGCAATGCCCACCTGATAAGCCTCCTTACATAATAAATTCTACTCAAAATAAACTAAATGTGTTACTGATCAATGCTAGGAGCCTCAACAAGAAGCTTCATTCACTAGAAGCACTCCTCACCCTTGAGAGTATTGACATCTGTACAGTTACTGAGACATTGTTTAAAGGTATGGAAGTCACCCTGGCAGTGCTAAGCTATAATGCCTTTCACACCCTTAGACCAGCTACCACAGATGAGGAGACAAGAGGTGGAGGTGCATCAATCTACATAAAAGTAAGGATACCTCAAGATTGGTCAAGCAATATCATATGCTTGAGTTACTCTATGTCCAACTAACCTTAGGAAAAGTCCAATACAATATCATTGCTTGCTATAGGTCCCTACCTATGACCCAGGATAACCATACCATGTACTTGAATGTACTGGAGTCACTCACCACTCAACTTAACATATTCATGGGTGATTTCAACTATACCACCATAAACTAGGATACATACAGAACCACAAAAATGCAAATTCAAAGATTTCTGGATTTTGTCAATGCAAACACCCTGGAACAGTTAGGCTGCATACCTACTAGAATTGCATATATCCTGGCTATGGTACTTACAAATATGAGGGGATGTGGCATCTCCCCTAGTGTAAAGTTCTCAATGGTCAGATCAGATCACAAAGTGCTCACCCTTGTAATATATATATATAGCACAAACTCCCAGAAAACCTAAGAATCTTTAAAAACTTTTCCAAGGCTAATTACCTCCTCTTAAGTGATGGCATAGCTAAATTCCAAGCTCCCTCAAACTCAGAGAACAGGTGGCCTGTGCAGAAGTGTTTACTGAAATGTACATGCATGTAAATGATTGCATTGAAACAGCAGTACCAAACCGAAATAAACTTATGACAAACTCCAAAAACAAGCCCACTTGGTGAACTCCCCCAGTATAAATAGGGTACACAAGAAAAAAAAATGCTGTCCAAAAATTGGAAGAGCTATGCCCAACAGGCAAAAAAACTCCCTCATCAGTCTCCACAAACAACTCAGGGGACTAATCAAGCCCACCAAATCCAACTCTGAGGCAAAAATACCCTGCCAGGCTAAGGATAACCATAAGACATTTTTCATTTATGTATGCTGTGACACTGCCAGCCCAGCTGTCTGGAATTTTGTAAATAATCATATGTCATTTGTGAATATTAATATGATTCATATGTTTGTCTTACAAATGTAAGAGAACTGTATTTTATGTACTGAGCTTCAAGAATGTAACCACAGTGTACCCTACTGGAAAAGAACAGAAATGGATATAAACTATATACCTGTGCAAATGTATATTTTAATAGTAGAAGCTGGAACATACAGAGTTAACTTGCAAAACTTCAAGAAACATAAGTTGAAAAGTAAAGTGTTTTACGATTGTGTTATCTCAGTTTCAGTGCAGCAAGCAGACACAATGCCTGAGGCTAAAGATTTTCCTATTGTCTTGAAACAGAAATAATTGCTAGGTTTCAAATGTAAAAGTGTTTAATTGTTTTATGACTTCCAGTTCTGAGAAAACATCTGAGAGATATGTATTTTTCACAGAGAAATGTTAAATTTTGTTAAGGTTCTGTTAGCCTGGGAACTGAAGGCAGGTGACAAAGGGTGATGTCATCCAGGCTAACCCAGCAGTAATATGTGATATTAATTTAAGAACTCTCTCAGAGTGAAAGACTGGGCATTTTGTATCTTGTCTAGGACCTAGAAACACCCATTCAGCACTTCTGCCTGCGTGTTGCTCTATAAGTAAGATTTAGGCATAGTATCTCTTTTAGAGATAGATAGGAATATAGTAAGATTAGTTTTGATGTTTTCTGTATTTATTTGAGACTGTCCTGCAATGTTGTTTTACAGTATTTCCTGTGATTCTGAACTCTGTAATTACTGTGTTGTTTGAGTATTGTCTTGTTCTTTTATTATTTATTATTAATAATATTTATTTATTTATTTATTGACATTTGTTAACCGGGTTTGTCCAACTGGGCTTGTGGCCCATTTTCAGTGGCGACCCGAGGAGAAAAGCTCCAGTAATACATTTTAAAACAAGTACAATTTTAAACAATATTGATATAATAGCAGTTATAGCAAAATGATTCACATATATGTTGGGTTACATGCATAAAGTTAAAGTTGCATTAAAAAGAAGCTAAGTAGCAATTTTACATTGATATAGTTCAATATATATTTAAAACTTTTAATTCTGGCTGGTTTGTTTAGTGATATTTAAGCTCTTAGAGTACTTGCATATATATTTGGTGACACTGTATATGCCACTCCTAAATAGCCTTAGTGTTGGTCACACTTACCATTTGGATTAATAGTAACATTACACAGTAAGATTGGGCACCCTTTGGTAAGGGCCTTAAAATAGTTGATAACTAGTGGCTAATGACAGCTGGTACTACCTTATAGTCTGGCTAGAAGGGGGCATAGCTAGTAAACCTGTCCCAGCCTTCTCCAGGAATGTCTTTGTGTCTGAATATAAATCAAATCTCAAAGTGTGCATGTGTCGGCTACTTGGGCAGGGACATGAAGCACTAGTTGGACAGAGAGGGTGCTAGAGGTTTTGGCTTGGCCACTCTGCTGAGATCTCAACCCTATAGCTGTGCAAAATAAATAAATAAATAATAATTATATATATATATATATATATATATATATATATATATATATATATATATATATATATACACACACACACACACACACACACACACACACACACACACACACACACACATATTGTACATTGTTAAATGTTTATATTGTATCTGTACTTGTCTTGACTTGTAATTACATTGTATGCTATTCACGATGTCTTTTAGGCTATTTCCTATGTTTTGCTGTCTAATACCTGCATCCCTGTGCAACTTGAAACAATTTATGCTATTATATTACTATGTTCATTGGAGCTTTTCTCCCTGGTTCTCCACTGAAAAGGACTTTTTGTCAAGTGGACATTACCTGGTAAACATAAATAAATAAATTTGGGGAAAGAGGAAGAAACCATCCCCAGACTGATTGTGATCTCTGTGTCCTCTTAAGGGAAATTACTGTGTGTGTACTTGTCATCCTCCCAATGTGTATGTCCCTCACTGGTGCTAGTGATGTAGGTTGAGGCTCTTTGATTACTGGGCTATTGCAGGGGTGTCACATATTAATCAGTGGCAGTGGTGGGATAGCCACATCACATATTAATTGGCTTGTAGTGGTGTGGATATTGAATTCCTGTAGCCTGTGTACAGTGGTCACTGAAGGTGTTTGTACTCTCAATTAGCCATGCAGTGAACATTCAGAGTTCATATCATAATAGTTTTATTTTTTATTAGTTTAGTTAGTCAGGGAGAGCAGGCAAGCATGTCAGCCGAGGAGTATGGCAAGCTGACAAGGAGCCAGTTGGCTGACATGTGCCAGGCTAAAGGACTGTTGCATGCCAACCTGACTAAAGCAGATATGATTGCAGCTTTAGTCACAGCTGTATCACAGAATAGCAGCCAGGAGGACAATCGGACTGGCTGTGGAGATGTACAACTCTCAGAAAATGGGCAGCTCAACCTTTCCACAGAGTCCTTAAAAATCCGTCTGGAGTTAGAGACTTGCCAAGCATTTGGAACTAGAAGCAGCAGAGAGACTCAGACATCTGGAGCCTAAGGAGAATGAGAGGCAGAGGCAACATGAAAAGGAGATGCTGATTCTTCATCAGACTCATGGAGGTAATGGGGAAGGGAGTAACCGAACCCCAGAAGCAACAAAGGTCAGTAAATTTCTTCCACAATTTACAGAGTGGGATAATTCTGATAGTTTCATTCATATGTTTGAGACAGTATGTAAACAGTGTAATGTTGACCAAGGGCTCTGGGTACGGTTCTTGACCCCCTTATTCCATGGTAAAGCTGTAACTGTCATTTCTAAACTGTCTGATACTGACTGTTTAAATTATAATATTGTAAAGGACTGTTTGCTAGAATATTTTAAGTTAACACCTGAACATATAGGAAAACGTTTTGTGAGCATAGACAGAAGGCAGATGAAAGTATGTGCAAATATGTTCCTGAACTAATCACTTATTTTCATAGGTGGGTAAGTGGATGTCAGGTCACCACTTTTGAAGGGCTGGCAGACCTTTTGGTGGGGGACAAGCCCTTAGCATTTTGCCTGAGGAGATGAAAATCTGGTTAGCAGATATACAGTGCACTACTCAGATGAGTTGGGGAAGAAGGGAGACATATACCTAGCAAGCAGGGCATCACTGCACAGGAAAGGGACACCCATGGTAGGCAGCCCAAACTGCCTCAACAGAGTCCACAAGTAGCAGGGGAAGCCACTAGTCCAGGTACACATCCAGGACCAAGGGTTAAATGCAACCAGTGGGGTCATGTAGCATATAGATGTCCACAGAGGCAAGGTGGGGAACAAAAGGTGGAAGAGCCAGTAAGTGGGAATGACAAAATGTCAACAGTAGGTTGTCTCGAGACAACAAGGGTACCAAACTATCATCCTGCAGATGTCCTGATAGGGAATGATTTTGATAATGCAGTATCATGTGTGCATGCAGTTACATGCAGTCAGGTTTGGAGACAAGCATGAAGGTCTGGTAACCTGGGGGAGACCTGGACAGACTGCACACTTGCAGCCAGGACTGGTGAGGTGGTTACTTCAGGGAGGAAACTACCTTGTAGCAGTGAAACTGAAGGTGAGCCACAGCTGCTTGTGGGTACTGATGTTCCCTTTGAGAGAGTGACTGCAAGGGCAGTGGTGCGTACTAGTAGTACCCAGGCTGACAGTGAGGCACTGCTGTCAGAGGATGTCAGACTTCCTGTGGAAGGGGAGCTAGGAAGAGTTACAAAGGGAGAGTTGAGACAGGCTCAGCTCTCACAGCCTACATTACAAGGCCTGATGGAGGTAGCTAATGAGGCACCTGATTCTCAAAGGAAGGGGCAATTTCTATACTGGGAAAAAGGGTTGCTGTATAGAGAGTGGACCCCTGAGGGAGGGTTAGAGGGTGAGAGAATACAGCAGTTGTTAGTTCCCAGAGCCTACCATTTGGTACTTCTAGCCATAGCCCATGATATTCCCTTTGCAGGTTATATGGGCATAAAATGTACAAAGAGACCTATTATGCAGGACTTCTATTGGCCTGGGATTTCCAGAGACGTAACAGGATACTGCAGGACCTGTGAGCAGTGCCAAAAAGTAGGCAAGGCAGGAGACAAGGTGACAGCTCCTTTGATGCCTTTGCTTGTGATTGAGGAACCATTTCAGAGGGTAGCTATGGATATTGTGGGGCCTCTAATCACCCCAAGTTCCACAGGGAAAAAGTATATCCTAGTGGTAGTATATTATGCTGTGAGATACCCTGAGGCAGTGGCTCTGTCCTCCATTGAAGCAGAAAAGGTGGTAAATGCTTTGTTAGAGATTTTTAGCAGGGTATGTCTTCCAAAGGAAATACTGACTGAAAGAGGTGCCAGTTTCATGTCAGACCTGCTGGCTTATCTGTGGAAGTACTGTGGGGTGAAGCACCTGAAGACCACCCTCTACCATCCCCAGACTAATGGTCTTGTTGAGAGGTTAAACTTTACACTCAAATTCATGCTACAGGCATTTGCAGACCAGTTTAAGAGGGAGTGGGACAAATATTTGCCCCATCTGTTATTTGCTTACAGAGAGGTTCCCCAGGAATCCATATTTTTTTTCACCCTTTGAGTTGCTGTATGGGGAAAGAATGAGAAGACCTCTAAATTTGATTTGGGATGAGTGGGAGGGTGAGTGTGAATCCCACAAGGAGTCTGTTGTGGCATATGTCCTAAACCTCAGGACACGGCTCAGGGAACTCATGGGCTTGGCCCTGGGGAATCTGGCAGAAGCTCAACAGCAGGAAAAGGTCTGGTATGACAAAAATGCTCAAGTTAGAGAGTATGCTGTAAGGCAGCAGGTAATGGTTCTCATTCCTGTCAGACACAACAAGCTACAGGCAGCCTGGGAGGGAGCCTACAAGGTGGTAAGAAAGGTCAGTGATGTTAACTATGTAGTAGAACTGCTAGGCAGGAGGCAGGGTCACAAACTGTACCATGTTAACATGATGAAACCTTACCATGATAGGGATGCCCTTGTGCTGAGTATTTGCAGTGGACTGCAGGAGTCGTCTGAGGGGGATCTAGTGACTGATCTCCTCAGTGAGGCTCGGACTGACACCTCAGTGGAAGGGGTAGCAATGCCCCAGCCAGGTATCCCCTACCCAGGTTTGAGAAATCCGAGCAGTGTTACAGGAGTTTGGGGACCTGTTCACTGGGAAGCCAGGGTGCACCCACCTGGTGCAGCACCATGTGGATACAAGACCCCAAAGGCCTATTAAGCAGGTCCCTTATTGGGTGCCTGAGAGAGTCAAACAGACTCTGATGGAGGAGATGCAGGAAATGTTGGAACTAGTAGTAATTCAGGAGTCCAGCAGTCCCTGGGCCTCTCCAGTTTTGCTGGTACCAAAGACGGATGGCAGCACCAGGTTCTGTGTGGACTACAGAAATAAAATAGTCACACAGAGTCAGATGCTTACATCATGCCTAGGGCAGATGATGCCCCAGAGCAGCTGGGTGGGACTAAGCATCTTACCACTATTGGTCTTACCAAGGTTTACTTGCAAGTGCCCTTGACTCCCAGTGCTAGAGACAGGTCAGCCTTTCTGACTCCTTTTGGCTTGTATGAGTTCACAAAGATGTCCTTTGGGATGAAAAATGCCCAGTGACTTTCTAGAGGCTGGTAGATCATATCCTATCAGGAGCAGGAGATTTTGCCCTTGCTTACCTATAGGACATTGCCATCTACAGCCATTCCTGGCAAGAGCACCTTCAGCATGTCAGGGAGGTGCTGGGCAGACTACAGAGGGCAGGGTTGACCATTAAGCCCAGCAAATGTCAGAAGGGTATGGCAGAGGTCTCCTACCTTGGACATAGAGTTGGGAGTGGTATGATCAGGCCAGAATCTGCCAAAGTGGAAGCCATTCAGGCATGGCCTACCCCTGTTACCAAAACTCAGGTGAGGGCATTCTTAGGGACAGCAGGATACTACAGAAAGTTCATCCCCAGTTATAGTACCATAGCTGCTCCCCTCACAGACCTGACAAGGAAAAACAGACCAGATAAGGTAGTGTGCATCCCAGGTTGTGAGCAGGCATTCCAGAAGCTTAAAGGAGCTTTGGGAGGACCCCCTGTGTTAGCCAATCCAGATTACAACAAAGAATTTGTTGTGCAGGTGGATGCTTCAAAACATGGGGTGGGGGTTCTACTTAGCCAGGTTTCCTCAGAGGAAGAAGAGCACCCAGTGGTATAGCTCAGTTGTAGGCTCCCATCCAGGGAAGAATGCTATGCAGCTGTAGAAAAGGAATGCCTAGCCATAGTGTGGGCACTGCAAAAACTTCAACCTTATCTGCATGGAAGGAAATTCACTGTAGTTACAGAATGCAGTCCCTTAATATGGCTACATTGAGCCATCCAGCAAAATGCCAAGTTACTAAGGTGGAACCTAGGGTTGCAAGCATATTTGACAGTGCAGAACTGCAGTGGGGTTAGCAATGCCAATGCAGATGGGCTCTCAAGACAGGGAATGGGGTAAGGTATTCCCAGATACTCTCAAGCCTCTCAAGCAACATTTCTCAAGGGGCACTTGAAAAACTAGCTTGAGTTTTCGAGGGGGGTGATTTTGACACTGCCAGCCCAGCTGTCTGGAATTTTGTAAATAATCATATATCATTTGTGAATATCAATATGATTCATATGCTTGTCTTACAAATGTATGAGAACTGTATGTTATGTACTGAGTTTCAAGAATGTAACCACAGTGAACCCTACTGGAAAAAAACAGAAATGTATATAGACTATATACCTGTGCAAATGTATGTTTTAATAGTCAAAGCTGGAACATACAGAGTTAACTTGCAAAACTTCAAGAAAAATAAGTTGAAAAGTAAAGTGTTTTATGACTGTGTTATCTCAGTTTCAGTGCAGCAAGCAGACACAATTAGAACTAGAGGTTTTCCTATTGCCTTGAAAGAGAAATAATTACTAGGCTTCAAATGTAAAAGTGTTTAATTGTTTTATGACTTCCAGTTCTGTGCAAACATCTGAGAGATATGTATTTTTCACAGAGAAATGTTAAATTTTGTTAAGTTTCTGTTAGCCTGGGAACTAAAGGCAGGTGACAAAGAGTGATGTCATCCAGGCTAACCCAGCAGTAATATGTAATATTAATTTAAGAACTCTCTCAGAGAGAAAGACTGGGCATTTTGTATCTTATCTAGGACCTAGAAATATTCATTCAGCACGTCTGCCTGCATGTTGCTCTGTAAGTAAGATTTAGGCATTGTATCTCTTTTAGAGATAGATAGGAATATAGTAAGATTTGTTTAAATGTTTTCTGTATTTATTTGAGACTGTCCTGCAATGTTGTTTTAAAATATTTCCTGTGATTCTGAACTCTGTAGTTACTGTGTTTGAGTATTGTCTTGATCCTTTATTATTAAATATATTTAAACCTTTTAATTGTAGCTGGTTTGTTTAGAGATATTTAAGTTCTTAGTGTACTTGCATATGTATATGGTGACACTGTATAGGCCACTCCTAAATAGCCTTAGTCTTGGTCACACTTGGTAATTGGATTAATAGTAACATTAGACAGTAAGATTGGGCACCCTTTGGTAAGGGCCTTAAAAGTAGTTAAGCAGTCCTGTTGGCAGCTGGTACTACCTTATAGTCTGGGCAGAAGGGGGCATAGCTAGTAAACCTGTGCCAGCCTTCCCCAGGAGTGTCTACATGTTTGTATATAAATCAAATCTCAAAGTGTGTGTGTGTCAGCTACTTGGGCAGGTACACGAAGCACTGGTTGGCCACTCAGCTGAGATCTCAACCCTATAGCTGTGCCAGTGGAGAGTCTTATTGAATATCTGGAGAAAGAGGCAGAAAACAGCAAAGACTGACTGTGATCTCTGCGTCCTCTTAAGGGAAATTATACTTTCATGTGTGTGCACTTGTCATCCTCCCAATGTGCACGTCCTTCACTGATGCTATTGGTGAGGATTGAGGTTCCTTGATTACTGGACCAGTGCAGGGGCGTCACATATGCAACTTTAACCAGAACACCCAGCAGTGTGCTGAATTAATAGTAAATGGAACTCCCTATAGTGAACAGGAGGATATAGCAAATTTTTCTGGCCAATAAATTTAGGTCCAGTTTCATCCTCTATCACCCCCAGTTATGCCCCAGGAAATACCATCTACCACCCCACCCCCCACTATCACTAAAAACAGGTTTTCATTGCATTCTCCAAAGCTAAAATCACTGCATCAGTGGGTCCTCATAATATCTCAGGTTGCCTCCTAAATAGCTTGAAATGCAACCTGTCAAACGGACTAGATTCTCTGTTCAACCACAGTCTCCTGACAGGCTTTGCCCCTAGGGAATGGAGGACTACAACTGTCATCCCTCTATACAAAGGGGGACAAAAAACAGACCCAAGGAACTAAAGATCCATAAGTCTGACTAGTCTTGTATGCAAGGCCATGGAAAAATTATTGAGGATCTGATAAATAAAGATATAGGATATATTCAAACAGTGGATCCATCCCAGTTCAGTTTTATCAAGGGCATGTCATCCCTACTAAACCTGGAGGATTTCTTTAAGAAGGTCACTAGAGCCATGGATAAGGGCAAAATGGTGCATATTGCCTACCTCAGTCTGCAAAGATATTTGACACACTACCTAACTCGGGTACATACCTCTCAGCTGTAGAGATTTTCACAGAATGTCAAGATTTTTGCCTTGTATTTTTGGTCCATTTTTCATAAAATTGTGGTTTTCTGGCAAATTAGTGGCAGATAATTAAAGATTGAAGTTAGAAAATAAGAGTTTCAGACTTCATAACCTTCAGAAAATTCATGCTAATGCAAAACCTGTTATTCTATCAACTTTCTAAGTTTGTAAGAGCAATATTTAAAAATTGTCCCTATTTTTGAGCCTTTGTCCCACTTTTATTTATGGATTTGTCCAGATTTCTTGCTCTAAGAGGTTGAGAGGTATGCTTGGGTATTATAAACAAACTCTCAAATTTATGCATAAATCCCTGTGTCAACTAATGGATAGCCAAACAGCTCATGGATAGAACACATGAAATTAGGGTGGAAGAATTTAGCTCCACCAATAGGCCTTTTACTAATGGTGTCCCACAGGGCTTGGTACTGGGACTTCTCCTGTTTGGAATATACTTTTTTGAAGTCAAGGCAAATAGAGAGGGTCTTTGGCTGACCAAATTTGCTGACAACTGCAAGCTGGGTGCTATCACTGAATTCCCCAGAGGTGTAGATATCCTCCAGGAAGGTCTATCACAGACAAATAACTGGTGCCAGAGCGATGGCCTAAATCTCATTACAAAAAATGCATAATTATAGCTTTTGGGAAGATGACCCCTGCAAATTACAGCACTGATCATACTCCCCTAAGAGAAGACCCAGTGGCAGGGAACATGGGAACTCAAGTTGACAGTAACCTGAACTTTGATCATCATGTGTCCATGTTGTTTAGAGAATCCTTCTATGTGGCACAATTTATAAGTAAGGGAATGGCATCCAGATCTAAAGATCATAATCCTACTATACTCAACCCTCATTAGACCAATAATCAAGTACAATACACCCTTTAGCATGTACCTGACTAGCCATTTTCAACAGCTGGAGTAGACACAGAGATTCATCAATAAAAGAGCACAGGGTGTAATTAATATGTCCTGTACAGACTACTTCAAAGCCTTGTCCCTGTATTCAGTCTCTTACAGACTACTGAGGGGTATTCTATGCCTAACCTATATGGCATTCTCCAGTCCAGCCCTTAGTGATCTGCTGCACATTTGCAAAAGAAAACAGCACTAAAATTACCCGATCTAAGGTTCTAACCTTTGTCTGTGACATAAACAAAACATGTTGTAGGGACAAGTATGTGTCTCAGAAGTTACCTCTTCTCTGGAACAGATTCCCTATTCATGCAAAGCAAAGCTCTTCCCTAAGCCTATTCAGATGCATTCTGGCCCAGTGGAGGGGAAATCACAAATTCACTCCTGTCTTGTTGCCTGTGTCCTTTATGGAAAGGGGCAACTTGTAGATGCCAAAGGCACAGGCATATACCAAAGTCATTCTAGTCCTTTGGCATTGATGACTGGGAAAATTCAGACATGAATGGCTAGGTTTAAAAAGGTTCTAGGGCCATTAGTCTAGTAACCTGTTATGATCCTATGAACTGTGGTAGCACAGCATGAAGGGGAATAGTTCAGGCTACAGAATATGGAGGATGTTTAAAAGTTTAAACAAATATATCACAGTGAGCTAAAGAATAGCGGCAGTAAACATCTGAATGGTCTGTGAGACAAGGACTGGGAGAACAACCCTAGACATAGGCAACATAAGACACTGAAGCCACCACAGGAGAGAAAACAAGATCAGGAAGTGCAGAGTGTCATTTGCATGACAGTAAATGACACAAGCAAAAATTAAACAAATCACAAAGGCAACTACAAGAAGATGAGTGGAAATAAGTGTAATGCTTTTTTTAAGGGAAAGAGAACAAGAAGCCTTTTTAAAGGGAGATTTAGATACAAAAAATGGAGAGAGAAGTAGAACCAGAGACAGACAAGGAAGAGCCCAAAGGAGATGTAAGCACAGAATGTCAGATGTTTTGAGCAACTCAAAAATGAAATTCTGGACAAGTGAGGAACTAAACAAGCTTTACTAGAAAAGCTCACACAGACTCTGCTAAACTTTGGTGTGAGGAAAGGTTAGTTTACTTTTTATTTGTTGTATTTTGTATTACTTCATTGCCTTTTTCTATTTTGAATACTGTGATTTGTTTTCTTTACCTTGTGTTTTACTTGTATTCTGCTTTTAACTGCATATTAAAACTTGAAAAGAGACCACAGCTCTGTCTCATGTGAGTCAGGCAGAAATAATTTTCCCACTCTCCCACCCAGTTACTGCACTGTTCTTAAACTGCACTGTCTTTGTAGTTGCCTGCCTCTTATGTTAATTTGACCATATATCTCATTTCCTCTCTGCTTTTACTGGCTTGTATGAGTAAGCACAAAATTATCATTTTGTGAGATCACTCCCCTTCAACTATTTAAATTTATTGGCCATCCTACTACATTCCATAGTATCAGAATACAAAAGTGACCACCCCCTTTCAATCTATCTTGCTTTGTTAAAAATAGTGACTCTCCACTAAAATTTAACTTTTTAGACAGTTAAAACTTAAGTTACCGACTTTCACATCTAATTCCTCTAGTGCACATTGCAGTGTTTAGGATAAACCAGTTTTTTCATCTTACCTTTAAGCATCTATTGCAAGACCACCAGTTATTGGAGAGCCCACATTCTGCCTCTCAGTAGTCATCTTGGGATGAGTGCTTCTGTTTTCTCCTGGTGAAAGAAGGAGTGAAGTCACATTAATTTCCTGGAGACTCCTGATCACCAGAAAGCTTAATAACTGCTTTAAAGGTGACAGCTTGGAATCTGTACTTAATATTCTGATCTTGGTGAGAGTAGGAGCAGAGTGCATTGATTCCTGACTCTGGTTGGAGTCCCTGTGACTAGCACTTGCTCTAAAACCTGCTGGAAAGCACTAGGAAGCCTTAAACTGATACAAGCACTCAACTCTCTTGTTAATAAGGAGACATTAATCGTAGGCACTAAACAGCCTATAATTGTAAAGTACCTTGCCAAGGTAAGGGAAAACAGCTCTTGTACATTACAAAAATCAAACAAGAAAAAAGCACCTAACCAGGCATGTCCAAGGGTCAGCTTCTGGTGATTTCTCCTGTCCACCTGGTGAATCTGAGCATACTGGGGCAATGCAGCAATTGCCTCATGTACACAAACAACCCTCTCCTCCTACCACCCAACACTACAACCTGTGAGAGATGCACTTACATAGCCAAACTGTAAGCAAATCTCTCTTCAGCTAAGATTGTGCTAGACAATCAAGAGGATAAGGTTAACACCTGCACTAATCCTCAAGCAACACATAGCCCTTCAAAACCCTCACCACTAACACCCACACATAGCAACACTAAACCCACATATGCAGAGGCCCTTAACATTAACCTGCCCAAGCAACAAGGACCTCTGAAGCTGAAATGCAAACAAACACCAATCACAACCAAAGTATCACATAGCTCATAACACCAGTGTGCCACCCAACAACAGCCCCTAAGGCAAGACAAAATATCCAACACTTTAGTCATAGGTGACTCTATAGTCAGGCACACTGATGTCCCACTCACCAGGCTGAACAAGGAGAAAATTACAGTCAGCTGTCTGTCGCCTGCCAGGATCCACCACATAACGCATGCACTCAAGTCACTCCACAACATATACAAATATGACTCTGTTATTGTCTGTGTTGGAATGAATGACTTGAGACGTACCTCCCTGGACTACATGAAAACAGACGTGGAAGAGCTCTCAGATCATGTGGCACTGGCAGGTACGATCCTAGCCATGAGTAGCATCCTGCCTTCGCCCAGAATGACATCACAGTATAAAGACAAAATGATTGACTTCAACAATTGGCTAAGCATCTGGTGTCATTCAAAGGGGACCCAGTATCTGTCTGCCTGGGATGGCATGATCGACAAACCATGATGCTTTGCCAGAGATGGTCTGCACCTGTCACCCCTGGGATTCAGTTTACTGGCTAAGGCTCTTGCCACCCCATAGTGCCTTTTTTAGGCAAGGCTCAAAGGACAAAACCACCACCGTAATAGGTACAAGTACGCAAAATCTGAAGGTAATGCTATTCAATGCTAGAAGTCTAAACCTCAAAATGCATTCTCTCAAGGCACTCCTAAAAATGGAGAACATCAATATCTGTGCAGTAACTGAGACCTGGTTCAAGGCTCCAGAGAGCACCCTTGCAATACCAGGTTACAACTCTTACCACACTTTTCGGCCACCAAACCAGGACTGAAACACTAAAGGTGGAGGAGTGTCCATATTCACCAAGGATATTCACACCTCCTGGCTAGTTGCCCAACACAATGCATCCTAAAGTCTCCAGGTGCATCTAACACTAGGTAAGACTGCAATCCAAATTGTAGCTTGCTACAGATCCCCCACCATGCCCCAAGATTCTCACTACACCTTTCTAAACATACTGGAAAATCTTAAGATACAACCAAACATCCTAATACTGGGTGAGTTCAACTACCCTGCCATTAACTGGGAAAACTACTCATGTACCAACACCTTTGCCCAACGGTTCTTGGAATTTATAAATTCCAATGCCCTGGATCAACTAATCCATAGTCCCACCAGGGGCTCCAATATCCTGGACCTAGTCATTACCAACATGGGAAATTGATACTCCACACCAGTGGTCACCCCCTCATTGGTTAGGTCTGACCATAAGCTAATCACCTTTAACATCCACATCCCACCCCCACCCCCCAGTAAGGAAACATCCGTAAAAAACTTCTCCAAGGCCAACTTCATGCTACTCAAGCCAGAAGTGACAAACTTCATGAAATCCATGCAGACGGGAACTGAAAGTTCGACTGCCGAATCCTACACTAAAGCACTGTACGAGCACATCCACTCATGCATGAACCGTGCCATCCCAAATAGAATCAAGATGCTCTCCTCCAAAAAAAGGAAGCCAATCTGGTGGTCCCCTGTCATAAACAAACTATACAACAGAAGGAAGAAACTGTTGCAGAAAAGAGGAAAATCCCAGGATGCAAAAAACTCCATTACCAGCCTCACTAAGAAGCTGAGATCCCTCGTATAATCCTCCAAAGCTAGTTACGAAAATAAAATTGCCAAAAATTCCAAAGACAACCATAACACATTCTACAGCTATGTCAAGAATCTAAATGGCAATGCTCAGATCTGCTCTGAGCTACAACAGAATGGCATTAAATATACTAATCCCAAGGACATTGCCAATATCCTGGCAGATCGATTCAGTGCCGACTTCACTCCCCCTCTCACCCCCTAAAGGGCCCATCTCAATACCAAAAGATTGCCAAATTCCAGTAATCATGGTCACACAGGTTAAAAACGCACTCTCCAGAGCTAAGAATACAGCATCCATGGGACCAAATGACATCCCGGGCTGTGTATTACATGAACTACAAAATGAACTGGCACCTCACCTAAGTGTCATGTTTAATCATAGCCTCACCTCAGGCTTCATGCCCACTGAATGGCGCACAGCTACAGTTATCCCACTCCACTAGGGGGGATCCACCTTAGATCCTGGGAACTACTGTCCCATCAGTCTGACAAGCCTGATCTGCAAGGCCATGGAATGTATTATCATGGAACTTATAAACAAAGATGCTGGCAACCTTAAAACACTGGACCCCACCCAGTTTGCGTTCATGAAGGGCCGCTTGTGTCTCCTGAACCTCTGGAGACCTTCAAATCTCTAGAGCCATGGATGAGGGTAAGGAAGTCCACACAGCCTATGTGGATCTTGCCAAGGCCTACAACACCATCCCCGACTCTGGAATCATAGATAAACTTACTAAGCCGGGCATAAATCCCTACATTACTCGATGGGTTGCCAACTGACTTACTGACAGAAGCCAGACTGTAAAAGTAGCTGACTCCAAATCCAGCTCCAGACAAGTGACAAGTGGAGTACCTCACGGTTCAGTCCTGGGACCGCTCTTGTTTGGCATTTACTTCTCTGAAATACAGGCCAACACTAAGGGACTCTGGCTAACAAAGTTTGCAGATGATTGCAAACTGGGAGCCATTATTGAATCCTCAAATGATGTTGATATTCTACAAAAGGGCCTTACAGAAACAGTTGCTTAGTGCCAGAGCCATGGGCTCAAGCTCAATGCCAAGAAGTGTATAGTTATCCCCTTTGGGAAAAAACATGTACCTACGAATTACCACATAGGTGGCAGTACACTAAACACCGAAAGTGTGATAACAAACTTAGGAACACAGGTGGACAGTGGTCTTACCTACGATAACCACATCGCCACAACAGTCAGAAAATCCTTCTGCGTGGCACACCTCATCACTAAGAGCTTTCCATCCAGAAAAATGGAGGTCATTGCTCCACTGTACTCATCCCTCATTAGACCCATCATAGAGTACAACTCCCTGTTTGGTATGTACCTCACAAGATATCTGCAACAACTGGAAAGGCCGCAGAAACATCTCACTAAAAGAATCACAGGCCTAAAGCCGATGCCCTATGCTGACCGACTAAAAAAACTCCAGCTATACTCTGTTGCATATCGTCTACTCAGAGATGATCTCTGCTTAAAATACAAGACCACGTCAAACCCAGAGATGTTGGACAAGCTACACTTAAAGAAATCCCAATCATCAAATCCACACACTCCAGGGACCTAAACCTTGTCATCACAATGAACAAAACATGCTGGAGGGATAGGTTCCTGACCCAGAGACTCCGTATACTCTGGAATAGACTGCCCATACATGTCAAGCAGAGCGCCTCCTTGGCCCTCTTCAAAAGGAACCTTGACGACCGGGAGATAGGAAATTTTACCCCAGAATCATGTCAGTCGCCCTGCTAGACAGGGGTCCAGGGAAGTAAATATTGTGGGAAGAAATAGCCAGGGAATTGTTATGGCTAGGCTTGTATAGGCCCTAGGGCCAATAGCCTAGTACCAACCTATGAACCTATGGACAGAAGCATTTATAATAGGTGGCAAAGTCAAGGAAGCAGTAGGCAGGACTGCAGAAGGCATAAAAGTGACAGCAGAAAAAGAGAAGCAATAAATAAGTAGAGGGAATGGATCCTGAAAGGCAGGCAACTGTGAGCTGGTTGGGAAGGCTGTATTAAATGAAAAGTCTTTACCCTGTGGAGCATTCTCCAGGCAACACAGTATCAATCAAACATACAAACAATGAGAGGAACTGAAGAAATTCCCAGGGCAATGTTGAGTAATGCAGTCAAGGGGGCCACTGGTGCAAGATTCCTAACTAAGTGATATATTGTCATAGCTACTTAATGGTATAGAATAAACTGTGATACACATAATATCTAAACTAAAGAACGACCAAATTAAATGCCACTAAAAAGACCATAAAGTACTGAGTCCAAGTAAATAAAAACAACAGAAACTGATGATCAAAAATTTTAATAATCCACTAAAAACTGGTTAAGTGCTTTTGTCTTTGAGATATATAGACTTCATCTGAACCAGTGATAAAAAATCATATTTACAGTTCAGAGTTGTTGTGGGAATTTTTGCATATGGCAACTTAGAACTAATACAACTTTACCACCTGGTCTGAATGATAACATTTTTTTAATAAGTGTTTTAAAAAACAGAGCATCACATGCTTGAATTGTAATGCTTTCATATATTCATGTGGTATTTAGTGCTTTTATTTTTTAGCTATGATGTTGTTATTCACTGTTGTTAGGTGGTTTAATGAGTGTGGGTAGTTTAAATGGGTTTGTCATGTGAACAAAAACGTTTTAAATATGCCCACTTGTATTTAATTACTCTTCCATATGCACTGATGTAGAACATCATTCAAAGGATAGAATCAGAAGAGAAGGAAGGTAAACAAAAGAGAAGGAGAGGGAGAGGAAGCTGTAGAGAAGCTTCCTAAAGGACATGAATGAAGTAGCACTAAAAGAACTGGGATGAATGACATGAGGTAAGGGAATACCCCGCCCCCGCCCCACACACACACACACAAAAATTTGAAAAACAGAAGAATGGGGACAAATATAGGGAATAAAAATTAAGAAATCTGAAAAAAATGGAATAGCCCAAGAGGAAGGTTTGATATGCAGAGAAAAGAATGGTAGGGAAAGATTTAAAACAATGAAGGAGTTATTACAGAAATACAGTGGTGGAACTACCCAGTACTCAGGGAGACCTAGAAAAATTAATATAGAGAGGGAAACAGGAGTAGGAAGAGAAGCTGTCACCCTGGAGGAAATGGAAAAGGTTAGGTAGGCAAAGGACTAAAAGATCTATGGGGAAAAAGGGACAAGATAAAAAAGAGAGAGATAATTAGGAAAGGAAGGAAGGAAGGATGGATAGATAGGAGTTGCAGGATACTGGAAGAAGACAGTCCATGGAGTGAGGTACATACAAAAAGTACACATAGCAGGAAATCAAAGCCTTAGAATCCTACATCGCTGGTATCTAACCCTCTGAGTCTGGCAAAGGAAGGCAGAAAGGAGAATAGCTGATGCTGAAGGTGTCATGAGGAAGAGGCAGGAATGATGTACATGTTCTGGGATGGCGGGTGGGCACCAAGAAGTCTTGAATCAGGTATAGAAGATTTGGAGAGCTATATTTTAAAAGGAAGCAGGGCATAATTAGAAATTTTGTATATGGGAAATAAACAAAGAGGACATCATCTGCGAAGAAAGAGAAATGAACATTATCACACAACTGAGTACAGAAGTTAAAACCGCCAACACTCTAAACTGGAAGGGGACTAAAACAGTATAGGAGCACAAGTGATTTCTGAACATGGGGAGAAAATAGAAAAAAAATGGCTAAAATTAGGAAAGAAGGAGAGAGAAAATGAAAAAAAAAAGCAATAGAAAGAGGTATGAGAATACTACAAGAGTGAAAATCATACCAGAAGGAAAGAGTCTGCAAACCCAAAGGGAAACAAAGTACAGGAATAGGGATAGGGTAGGAGCTGACAACTACTGAATATGTATTGTGCTGCATGCAGAAGGATTGTATACAAAAATAATATACTGTATTGAGTAATAAAGTTAAAAAAAAATCTCTTCATGATTTGTTTGTGGATTTATCTGCTTTTTAGGGGTTTAAGCACCTAGGTTTTGATACATATCTATGTGGTACATTTGTTGGGGACATATGGCTAAAGTGACATTCAGCTGTAGAGAAATGTGTCTGTTGCAAATTCCCTGTGGGCAAAGAGAAAAATGGTGTGTCATGCCCACAACGTCAGTAACCGGGTGCACAGGAGGAACTAATGCCCACAGGATCAGCCTCCAAGGCAACATGAGCCAGCAAGCAGTATGGCAGGCATCAGCAGCAGGCTGGGCAGTAGACATGTCAGTGTCAGTAAAAATGCAGTACACAATAGGCAGTGCCTTCATAATTGGTGTGTGTAGACTACTACCCCCTTCATAGTGTCTTGGGAACATTTCCTAAAATGCATACTGGAGCATAAATGGGGCTACATCAGAATGCAAGATTTCTTCCATGCTGCAGCACACTTCTACAAGTTGTAGTTACATAAGCATGTACTGTACACTGAGCACAAGACTCACTACCTTTTCTGCCCTTGTGCACTTGGTTATTAAAGCTTTGGGCATGGTAGTGTATGCTTCTCTTTGCCTGCAGGGAATTCAGAATAGCCATATTTCCCTGCAGATGAATGCCACTTCAGCCACGTGTCCCCAGCCAAATGTACCACAGGAAAATGTCTCATTTCCTAGGTGCCTGAACCATTTTTCAGAGTTCATTGCTTAAAAAGCAACTTTTGGGTTAAAATTTACTCCATTAATTCCATGTAAAGTTATGTGCTATTAGTATACATAATTTTCTCTTCTACCCACTTTTTTCAAAATGTCAATGTTCCATTCAAATATTCCAATATGTAACAATGTACAAGGAGTTCAGGGATATACAATGTATATATCTGTGGTGATGGAGGTTAACCCTATCAATCCTTTAGTGGTTAAAAATGCCCTCTTCCATTGATTAGTCCAGGACAGTGGTTATCTATGAGGTAGTGGATGTGGCATAATAGTTAAAGTCTTCACCATAGAAGTACAAGGTACAGGGTTTGATTCTGACCATGGGTTATTGGCTAGGCTTAAAAATGTCCCTTAACGGCAGTTAGCCTAGTACTCACCTTTAAGCTAGGCTTGTAAGGGCCCCAAGGCCATTAGCCTAGTAACCTCCTATGATCCTAAGACCTGTTTTCTGGCCAGGATTAATTGTATGTTCCCAAAAAATTTAAAATTATATTTGTGTAGCAACCCCATTCCACTCCAGCACCATTCTCTCAAAAAGTATCAAGCAGTCATAACAAAACAGAAGAGCAGCTACCTTCCTGGCAAGGGAGCCTGCAGGATTTTTTGCAGGGGGGTGCAAACCCAGAGCCCTGCCCACACAGCCCCACCCCCTAAGCCCACACAGCCCCACCCCCTCCACCCACACAGCCCCCCCCCCAGCCCATGCAGCCATTCCAGTGTCCCATTACTTGGATATTTCTCCCCATTTGTCATAGACACTGTTCAAATCTCTCAGTGTACATACTGTTTTATGTTTTACGTCTACAATAATTACAGATATTTGGATTTCATTTATGACTTTTATTTCAAATTTTATAGCACAAACACTGATAGACATTTACTAAACCTAAACAAAGCAATAGTCTTACAATGAAAACAGACTTAGCATTAAAACTTCTCTGCCTTTGAAACTCACATTCATTGAAACAGCATTGAAACTCACATTCAAAGAAAATGCATCTGGCCAGTGGCAGGTTAAGTTTACCTTTGGACTGTTTTCAAATCATAGGCCCTTGCACGCATTTTTAGAGCCATGCAAACGTTCTTTGATTCACCTTACTGATTGTATTAATTATAATATATAAATTGAATTATATCCCTTGCATAATACAGCACCACTTGTTAGAGTGTGTTTTAAATTTATAGTTTTGAACATTTTTCCACTAAGCAATGAAACAAAACATACAAACCAATAATGACAAACTGCCCAATTCAGAACATTTCAACCATAAAAGGCCACTCAAATGTTTGCCATTACAATCCACCAATATCAGTCAATATACACAATCTCTGCAGAAGTAAAAGTCATCTGAATAACTCCACATTAAAGAGATCTGAAACTAATGAAGAGGTTGTTGCTGGAAAACAACTTTATATTTCGGTGTTCCATCTACAAATTCAGTACCTGCTGCCCTCAAAGAATAAATTGCCTTGTTACATTAAAAAATAGTAAGCTGGTATATTGCAATAGGAAAAGGGCTGGACAGATTCATAGTTTCTAGGCATCTCATCCAGAGAACATCATACTCAGGACTGCAGCACCCCACCCCCTTAAAATACAAAATCAACTTGCTGTGGGACTACAACCTACAGCCCTCTACATCAAGATGCAAGGATGCTACCTGCTGTGCTACTAACACTGCTTTAAAATTCTATACCACAATCATGATACCATTTGCTAAACAAAACAGTTGCACTTTTTAAGCAGACTTGGCATGAGCAGCCGTAAACTTCTCTTCCTTTGAAGCTCACAATTCCTTGAAAATAAATTCCATCTGCTAACTCTAACTAGGGCATTACACACACACACACACACACACACACACACACACACACACACACACACACACACACACACACACACACACCTCAACCTCTTAGTGCAAGAAATCTGGACAAAGCCTAAAATAAATAGGGACAGATTATAAATATTGCTCTCATGATCCTAGAAAATTGCTAGAACAGGATTTGCATTAGTAAGCATTTTTCTAAAGGGTATGAACTCTAAACTCAAATGCCTGTTAAATTCAATGCTTTTTAGGAGGAATATGGGGCAAAAATCTGGACATTCTGCAAAAACCTGGACAACTGAGGGATATGCTACCTCCCTCTTATACATAAAGACACACACACACACACACACACACACACACACACACACACACACACACACACACACACCTCTCAATCTCTTCGCACAAGAAATCTAGACAAAGCCTGTTATAATGTTGGGGACAAAGGCCCAAAACTAGGGACACATTTAGAATGTTACTAGAATAACAGGATTTGTGTTAGAATGCATTTTCTAAAGGACATGAAGTCTGAAACTCAAATACATGTCATTTTGCAACTTTAATCCTTAGCTCATCCCACTGATTTGTCAAAAAAAAAAAACAGAATTTTTATGAAGAACAGATCAAAAATATAAGGCAAAAATCTAGACATTCTGTGAAAATCTGTAGATTTGAAAGGTATAACACACACATACATCCCCCTACCTCCTTAGAAAGTGGATAGGACAATAAGGTTTGCATTAGTATGCATTCTCTAAGGATATAAAATCTAAAATTCAAATGTTTGCCATTATTTTCTGATTTCAATCCTGAATGATTTGCCAGAAAAAAACTAAAAAAGGGAGTACCATAACGAGAAATGCTGGTGAAGCATGTTGGAACAGATGTACCAGACTTTGTGCTTTGCTACCAACTATGCAACTATTTGTTAGCTTCAGCATTACAGTTCCAACTGCTTAAGTCTCAATATGCGGCCTCTTTAATGATAAAGAATTTCTTTTAAGAAACTACAGACTCATGCTTTGATCATTAAAGTAACAGCGGTTGTATAACACTTCCACAACACTGACATGGACACCACAAACAGTTGATGTTTAGCCTTCCTTAACCCCATCCAAAATGGCAACTTTTTTTGAACGAACCAACCAAGAAAGGCTCAGACTATCACTGATCAGTTGTAGAGAACAAAATACAATAATTAGTTGATAAACTTGCACAAGCATGCCAGCAACACGCGCTCTTACGCTGCCCCAAACTTAAGTTTAACGATCAGTTCAGTAGAACTTACAAGCTTAGGCGGAGTTTACTACAGTTGTGATACATCATGCATCATAAAATCTGATGGTACTTGATGAAATGACCAGACATATCAACACACCAAATCTGTTTTTCTGCTTTATTTGAAATAAACTGTCACATGAAGCTCCCTTAATGGCTCTGTTTGTTTGTTATGTTTGAAATAAACAGTGTATGGAAATGCATCAGAGATCAGATGAAGTTCTAATGTACTGGACTGTGAAATGGCAGACTTATCTTGAACTCTGTTACTATACTAGATTTGAAAAAAAAAATGCTCTAATACGTCTGTGAATTAAACTTTTAACTTATTTTATATACTGGAATATTTCAATGCTGATTTGACATTCCTGTTTTGTGCTGTGGTAAAATGGTAAATCTGCATCTCAAAACTGCCCCCCTTCCCCTTGGGAAAATGGGCTACTACTGCTGTTTTTTTTTTTTCTGGATTGAATTATTATGGGTTACTTAACAGATGTAACATTAATTCTCATGTTTGTTCTTGTGGTTTGCTTTAAAATTGGTGCCCTGGTAGATGTTACAGATCTGTTGTGCTGAAATGCCACATAATAAACTTGTCACAAGCTCTGGTATTGGATTTGTCTGGAAATCAGTCCTGCAGTGAAATAATCTTACATCAGAGTGCACTAGTTCTGCTTTAAGAGTCTTGCTTTTGCTGCAATAATTTTGTATCGGAAACTGGTCTTAGCTGATTCATCCTGTTAAGAGAAGATGCTACTGCTGTTTCTGCTTGAATTATTGTTGGATATATAGCACTGTTAACTTTAATTGGTTTCCTCCTCCTGAAGTGTTTTGTGGATGTTGGTAATGTATTATGTTGGGTTGCAATACGATAAATGTGCATTGGACATTCTTAATGGATTTGACATCAAAAACAGTTCCATATCACCTAGAAAGTAACTTATTTACTTATTTAACACATTACACTATGCTAGCTCTAATTTATGATTTTGCTTTTGTGTTGTGGGTGTAATTATGAATCTGAACTTGGTCTAGCTTGTTCTCTACGTGGAGAAAGGGCTATCACTTTTGTTTCTGGCCTATATTACCATTAGTTACATAAAACTAATAACTAACTTAAATTTACCCTTGTGCTTCTTTGGCCTGCTTTAAACTTAATGTGATTAAGGATTGTATACGCTACTATGCTATGACGTGATGTGATGTGATATGATGTGACAAGTATGCATCGAACTCTGCTACTTGTATTGAAAACCATCATATGTCATCTAGAATGTAACCATTTTACTTAGCACATTAGCATACGCTAGTTCTGATATAAAAGTACTGCTTTGCACTGAGATAATTTTCTATCTGAAATTAGTCCATTTGGTTCCTTCTGCTGAAAGAAGTAGCTACTGCTGCAGGTTGCCTTGATGTTGATGAGCCCTCTTTTGTGCTGTGGCAGTATGCCATCTGCAACTGGTATAAGTGGTTCATCCTAGTAAGAGACAGAACTACTACTGCTGTTTTACTAGCAGATTTGATTTAAAACAAGCAAAAAGATAGAATCCACTAACATCTGTGAAGAAAAACCCAAGGAGAGAGTTAAGATCCATAGATAGTGATATTGATTACTGAAGTCATCATTTCCTCTCTACCCATACTTCATAAGGCCGATACTAGAAAATAATGCACCCTACTTTGTGTATCTGTCCAAACTCCTTACTTAACAAGAAAAAAAAACACTGGTTAATCATTAAAAAGATAATCTCAGGAATGTGCTCCCCCTATAAGAGTCTAAAAGCCATTGAACTAATTTCTGTCCCCTACAGGGTGATCTGTGCCTGGCCTGCTCAAAACTAGGTATGATCGAGAGGAACAATAGCCCTGGACAGAAAGTGTCGGGGGCTTGATCATCTGATCCCAAACTCTCTTTAATGCAATACTGG
The DNA here is from genome assembly GCF_019279795.1 of Protopterus annectens. Classification (NCBI taxonomy): domain Eukaryota; kingdom Metazoa; phylum Chordata; order Ceratodontiformes; family Protopteridae; genus Protopterus; species Protopterus annectens. Next base: position 551,530,044 of record NC_056730.1, on the reverse strand, counting down.
CTTTTAAAATGGAGAAGGGGGCATGTTATATATCTGGCTGTCTGGATCTTGTGCAAGTAGAAGTAACATCTTTTTTTTTTCTCTTTAACGGAAGAACTGGGGTTGACACATCATCTAACTGTAATAAGCCAAATGCTATGACTATCTTATTACAGTGAATGTTTTTTTTTTTTGCTCTTCGCTTGAAGAGCTGAGTGAGTGGGATGCTGGTTCATATCTGCCCAGGGTGCTGGTTGAACCAGCTACACTTCTGAATGATCCAGTCCTGCTTGAGCTACTGCATATCTACAAAACTGACAGCAACACAGAAACATGCTCAATGGATCTAAATCTGTACTGCAATATAGCAGGACTTGAAATATCTTACTGAGACTTCAACACCTGTTCACTGACCTCCAGTTATCTGTGAAGCAAAGTATGTCCTTTACTATCTTCAAATCTAACTTAGGTGAATGGACAGGAAATGCAGTTATATGCCAGGTCTAGTCTGCTCTAAAGGACAGGGAGTTGGCTATACCAGTGGGTTTGCAGCTGTTAGGCTTAAAAGGCTTAACTGGTTTATGTTTACTAAATATCTCTGGACCTATTAAGCTACCTTTATTAGGGATCTAAGGATATATGTGACAATTAACTTCTACTTAACCAGTGCAGTCATTCTTAGGAAATAAATGTACCTGGTCAACTAATTACTAAAGACATGTTCTAGAGTTAGAAAAGTTGTATCCACTTTTATTCATCCCTTATCAAGAGAAAACATCAATAATCAATAGGGTATGAGCTCCTTACGTTAGAAAGTAGAGTTAAGAGACAGGCCATTTCATTCAGTCACCTTTAAGCTTTTGTGCACTAACATCTGTTTGTTCTACAAGTCAATTAAAGACCCTGCTCTGCTCAACCCCTTACACCTTTGAAAAGCTGGAGACACCAGAAATGTCTACTCTACAGAGTTAAAACTACAAAATTTAAACATAACCAATTAGGGTATCAGATATCTTTCTCAAAGCATCCACTGCCTATGGAAAAAGTTCCTATTTGACATCAAGCAGATAGCTCCCTAGATCTCTTTAAAAGCTGGTAGCTCCCTAGATCATTCTAAAACCATTTTGATGACTGTAGGAGTACTGTTATTCCACCCCTGGGCTGTGTAATTAGGCCCCTATAGTTACACAAAATCATATAGTTGGCTTTGGATTGGTTCACTTTCCCCATATAAGTATTGGTTAATAAATTTCAACATAGCAAAGATAAACAAACAAAACATTACAAACAATAACACAGAGCAAATGAAACTGACAAGTTATTCTACTTTGCAATCAACTATATGCACTATTTAAAATAGAAAATAAATCCAAGATTAGATACCATCTTATAGATATTTAACAGAAAGACAGAATGGGTTACTGAAAAAACAAATATATTCATATATATATATATATATATATATATATATATATAATTATACATTCTAACATCAGCAATATTACCTGATTCTTTATATACGACACAAGGTCTATTTCTGTTAGGACGTTTATGCTGGTTTTCACTGCAAGCATTTTGCTTGAATGTGAGAAAGGAAGAAGGCAGTATTCACACATTTTGATGTATTTTCTCAGTACTAAGAAACACACAGCTTAACGATCAGTTCAGTAGAACTTACAAGCTTAGGCGGAGTTTACTACAGTATCCCATAATTTAAAGAAACCATGCACTCGCTACCTGTAGCTTAGTGGTGGGCGGTTATCATGCCGTATCACTCCTACCAGCTTAAAAACGGGGGAGACAACGCACACACAGAAGTCGTTACGGATGAAAGCAACCGAGTAAACACCAAAGTGAAAAATACAAACGGAAGGTTATACTACTAAGTTATTTGACGATCCGGTATGAATAAAGTGACCCGGGGTCTCTAGCAAAAATATAGGAGATAATATATCCACTCTCGAAGACATACTCTCATGGCTTGCCAACAACATCAGCAATGAAACCATAATCTTAGGTGATATGAATATTAACTGGATCTCCATACAGTCACCCACAAACCCACTTAACATTAACCTACATAACTTCTCACAACTAATCAACTCTATCACACACCCATCAAAAAATCTCTCCTCCAGCAGTATCCTAGACTGGATCCTAGTATCTCATCCCCACTATTTCTCGAACAGTGGAACCCTTCCCGATCCCCTTGGTGACCATATACCTATCTTCACTCATTGACTCCCCTTAACCCAACATCATTCCCATAACTACATTACAACACGTAACCAAAAAGACTTCAATCCTTCTAACTTCACTAACTCCTAAAATCTATAAACTGGAATTGTCTAAAACACTTCCTTTAGATGATGCTGTCACCCACTTCAACACCACATTCCTAAAACTGCTAAATGTCCATGCTCCTCTAAGAACTAAAAGAATAAAACTAAAACTTCTCCATGGCTCACCAAAAATACACTAGCTACTATGCGGAAAAGAGACAAACTCTGGGCTAAATATCAGAAAAATAAAACCCCCCTCATCCACAATGACTATCGAACTCTTAGAAACAAGGTAAAAAAACTTATCATCTCTGATAGACAAAATTACTTCTTCACACTTCAAAACAACAACAAATCAGATCCTCAGAAATTCTGGAAAGGCATCTCCACTCTACTTCACCCCAGTAAAATAGTCACCCCAACCCCTGACCCTAATGCCACTGATACAGACTTAGCCACTCAATTCAATACATTTTTCATCAAATCTATTTCTAAATTAACCTCCTCTTTCTCCTACAACACACACTCCAACTCATCTCCATCTTACCCCAACCACACTCAACACAACACTACTACCAATGACACTCTCATATCTACTAACTCTCTTCCACACTCCTCCACTCCTACTCTCACTCCATCTACACCTTCCCCTCTCCCTACAATATGCACCTGCTCTCCTACTCTCTCTCCCTCCACTTTATCTTCATCCCCTAACACCCCCTCTCCCCTCCCCCCTTCATTCTCACGAAAACCTATACCCACATCTACCATACTAAAACTCCTTAAGAAACTAAAACCAGGCACCAATGCTCCCGATGACATACCTTCTAACTTTCTAAGCTTAGCAGCCGAAGGAATTGCCTACCCTATTAGCATATTAATCAACCGCTCAATTCAAGAAGATATGGTTCCCCAAATCTGGAAAAAGGCCTTCATCATACCTTTGCATAAAGGCAGTAGTAACAACCTTGTTTCCAACTTCCGCCCCATTGCTATCCTATCTCCCATCTCTAAACTCTTGGAAAAATGCATCCACCTTCAACTCCTACCACATCTCCTAGATAACAACCTACTTTCTCCCACACAGCACGGATTTAGACCAAATCACAGCACTATGACAGCCCTCCTCTCCTTTCTAGAAACTGTAAATAGTGCCCGAGACTCTGGACAAATTGTCTCTACCCTTCTACTTGACCTCTCTAAAGCCTTTGATACTATATCACATAGACTGCTTCTAACCAAACCCTCCAAACTCAACCTCTCCCCCTCTTCTTTGAACTGGTTCTCTAGCTACCTATCTAATAGACATCAAGCAGTGAAATGGAAAAAGGCTACCTCTTCATTCCTTAACACCCCAACAGGCGTCCCCCAAGGTTCCATACTAGGTCCCCTCCTTTTTAACATATTTATAAATGATTTCCACAAAGCCATCCCTCTCTCCAATATCATCCAATATGCAGATGATTCAACCATTATCTGCAAAGCCTCCACCATCCCCACTCTCATAAAACTAACTCAAGATGCTTTCTCTACCACTGAACTATGGATGAAAGCAAATCATTTAGCACTCAACCCCACTAAAACTAAATTAATGATATTCACCCCTTCTAAACACAACTCTCTCAATACAAATTCATTCTCAATTACTAGTGAAAATTACACTCCCCTGGAACTAGTGACAGAGACCAAACTACTTGGAGTCCAAATTGACAACCAACTAAAATTCAACTCTCATATACAACTCAATATGATAAAAACACATCAAAAGCTAGGGATGCTCTATAGACAAAAAAACTACCTAACAACCACCACTAAAATCACTCTCTCTACTTCCTTTCTTATTCCCTCCCTTCTATATGGAGCTCCACTACTAACTAATCTACAAATCTCCCTGAAAAAACAACTCACCTCATGCTACAATAAAATAGCCAAGTTTGCTACCAACCAAAAGACTTACTCCCACCATTGCTCCTCTCTCCAACAACTAAAATGGCTAGAACTACCCCATCAGCTCTCCTATGCACAACTATCCCTTGCTCACAAACTTATTTTCAACCCCTCCCTCTGTCCCTCGCTCTCTTCTGTGCTTAAAATGCACAAACCTGGTAGAATATTAAGGTTCAGCAACCAAAATCTGCTTGAAGTGTACAAACCAAACCGTCCACCTGGCAAATAACTTCTCTCACATGGGTTAGCTCGTCTCTGGAACTCTCTACCTTCATCTATCCGTACTACCTCTAACCATCTTATGTTCAAAAAATCTCTTCATTCACTTCTACTTTCCCAGTGGGAATGCTCTTGCTCCCACCCTACTTAAATACCCATCTCCTGGACTCCTGCTGACGTTCTTGACTTCTCTCTCTCATTATCCATAATTTCCCATTTCACTGTTCATCACTAATGAATACATAAGAATACTCTGCACTCTCATATGTTGAACTCTCTTTATTAAATAACTCTAGTAGAATTTTGAATTTATGTATAATTTGAGATAATCTGTCATCAGTTTTCTTTTTTTTACTTTTAAAACTTAAATTTATTGTAACTGTTTTGCTTAGCATTTGATTTTTGCCTACTGTGACTTTAACAATGTTTAAATATGCCTAATACCTACTGTAACCTACATTGTCTGGAGCTTTTCTCCCCAGGACTCCATTGAAAACGGGTTCTTTTTGGCCCAATGGACTATCCTGGTAAACCAACTGCAAATAAATAAAAATAAATAAATATACAAATCAAAGCCAATTTGAAGTTTCAGCTTGTGGTCCTCCACCACCCCCTTGAGAGACTACACCACAAAAGGTTAGCATAAAAACAACGCATTGCAGGAAAGACTTGGCCTATGAGTTTATGCACCCATTTTAAACCACTCAAGCTCCAAAAGTAGCTAGTTAATGTTGTGCCATGACACAGCAAATGTCTCGGAATACCCTCTATGTGTACATAGTGTTGTGTGCAACTAAATTCCCTTACCTGACTTGACATGAAGAGAAGCAAAAGCAATAGCGAAACAGAGTGGGCGAGGAATTCCCTTACTTACTGCAGCATTCAACACAATTCCTTTACCAAACAATGTGAACAGTAATTTCAAATAGCACGGGTGAAGAGGAACAGGGCGTCTGCACGCACAGACTTGATGCAACCGGACCAGCAAGCTACGAGACCTTTATTAAAGAAGAACTCCCTTAAAAATGTTTTTTTTTGTTTATCAAAAGAAAATTAATTTCCCGCCCACCCACCCATTCCAGGGGGTGAAAGTGCACCCCCTTGCACCTGCCTGCGGGTGCCCATGCTTCCTGGGCATAACTATTCAAGTTTACCTGAAAGGCTCTTATGGACACCCACCCATATTACCCTTTCTAACAATTTTCTTGTATTCTTCTGGACAGGAATCAATTCTTAAGGACGGAACACCATGAAATAATAAGCCATGAACAATGTGATTTATTTTATTTTTCTTTCTTATCACGGTGTTAAAAAACATCCAAGTATATTATATCATGTAAAATGTCAGAGCACTACAGTGCTAAAATACACTAACTACGTACATGCTTCCCTTTCATTCTTCCTCTGCCCTCCCTACCTCAATGGCCTCCTCATATCCTTGGAAACTTTGCACTTAAAATGCAAAAATATGTAGCCTCGCCCCTACAAACTGCATGAATTCAGAAATGCAAGCAGTTTCATATAATAAAGACACAAAAATCATCCCATAATTAAATTATTTCGCATTTTATCTGCAATGCTGGCAACCTTAAATCAGTTACAGTTATCTGCAGTCAGTAATTCTATGGTTAGCTGTAATGGGAATTTATAAGGTATTTCTGAGTACTGCCAGTCACTGAGTAAAGGTTCGTAATCTATCTACATTATGTGACAGGCTTTGTGGAGACTCAAAGTACAATGGTTATTAATAGCAACAGTTGTGAAAATCATGTAGATGCTTGATGCAAAAGACACTGTGTAACAATGTTGCACATCCTTATTCCTCAGGAAACATAAGAAAGCAAACCATGGCAGATGTGTTATAATCATAATGTCATAACTAATGTATATAAACAGAGTAGGCTAAATATGGACTGATAAATACAGCAATGTGATTACCTATTTAAAAAGAATGCATCTGGTATCCAGGAAAACTATGACAGTATTTCATGAGCTAAGACCTGAACGAATGCTGTTAATAAGCATTGACCTGGTACATATTGTACTGCTGGACCTTGTTGTGTTTGTATCCACTAGAGTGGTTAGTAACTACACAGGACTTGCCACAATTATCTGTACACCAAACTTCTGTGCTGTTACCTCTTACACATAGCTGCAATTTTATACAGTATATATATATATATATATATATATATATATATATATATAGATATATATATGGGTCTACTTCTATTCGCTGACATCCCATTTCACTGAAACCCATTTTGCTGACAGCCCCATTTCATAGACAAAAGTAATCAGGGCAAAAACCTGAGATTTGTCCCCCTCCCCACTGTTGTGCGACTTTGGAGTTGTAATATATAGTTGGGGGGGGGGTGTCGGGCACAGCCCCCCACATTGGGGGGGTGTGGTGGGTGAAGCCCCCCACCTAGAAAGTTTGTCTATGAAATGAGCTGTCAGCGAAATGGGTTTCAGTGAAATGGGATGTCAGCGAATAGAAGTAGACCCATATATATATATATATATATATATATATATATATATATATATATATATATATATATATTTTTTTTTTTTTTTTTTTTGTAGGGAGGCAAGCCCCCCTGCACCCCCACAGCCCTGGCTAAATAAATATACCAACTCCAAGATCACACTACAGTGAGGAAAATAGTAAATTCCCCATTCCGTGCTGTACGGTGATCGCCATTCAAAATGTTCGAAGTTTCAAAACTTCAATCTTATGGTCTCGACCATTTGCAGTTCGAAGTTCTGAAACTTCGAGCTTGTAAAGGGAATCCATATTTTACATATATATATATATATATATATATATATATATATATATATATGTGTGTGTGTGTGTGTGTGTGTGTGTATGTGTGCATGTGTCAGTGTGTGTGTGTGTGTGTGTGTGTGTGTGTATGTGTATGTGTGTATGTGTGTATGTGAAAGGTATGTAATATGTAACATGGTACTGGCTCATGTGTGCCCTTTGTATTTCACTTATATTCTGAATTAGGACATTAATGCCTTGCACCACGCAAAATGTTGCCCCTTAAATATTTACATCATGGCTTGCATGCTGTATGCCTGACTATATCAAAGATTTACAATATACAGACAAAAAAAACACAGGCAATTAAAAAAAACTTAATTCTAAAATATTCATAAGTGTGTAAAATGACACTGATCAAAAGCTGGCAGTTAACTTGTTTGTAGCATGCTTCAGCAATTCAGTAGTCAACATATGAAGAATACAACAATAGACTATGGTACTGTGTTCCACGCTACATCTCACTGCAGTGAGGGCCTGATAAATACTTAGGGAATGCTATGGTATTCTGAACCTTCTGATCTGGTTTTAGCCAACATTTCGACTTTCTAAACAGATACATTTATTGTTTTGCTTGGAATTCCATTTTTTGGATTATGCTGTATTACTAAACATGCAGATTTAATCATTTGAAAGAAAACTAAAAAAATTCAGTATGTTATAAAACGTGACCATTCGAGTCCACTGTTTATTTATTTATTTGTCTTTGTTTACTGGAAAGTCTGACTGGGTGATAACCATTTTCAGTGGAGGCCCGGGGAGAAAAGCTTCATTTGCTTACGTTGCAGTCAAACAGAGTAGTTACATCTCTAGTTACATTTATACACAAACAGTGGTTACATTTCTATTTACATTTATACACGAACAGTAGTTACATTTATACATATACATTCAAAGATTTTACAGAGGTGGAAGTCACTAAAGATAAAGCACACATGCAACTTAGTGGATTGTACAGGCAGCAGTTACGTATAAAAATTGTTTTGTCATTTCAATCAGAGGTTGAGAATACTATGTTTAAGGAGAGTATTTGGATGGCGTTGTACAGTGAAAATGTTTTAACCCTGTGATGAGCATGTGCAGTTGTTTAAAACTACTGAGTTTGTCAGAGAGTTTTATTTGCATTGGGATGCTATTCCAGAGTTTAGCAACGCACTGGGAGTAGAGCGAGTCTCCTAGAATATTATTTGACTTATTTGTAAGTAATAAGAATTTGTTACTAAAATGGAGATCTCTTGCTGGACAGTAGGGTAGTAATACGTTTTTTAGTGTAAGGCATTTTTCTAGATAGTGAATGAGTTTGTGTGCTGTAGTCATTTGTGAATATGTTAGACAGTTGTGCAGTTCAAGACAGTGGGTCCTCTGAGAGAGACTGGTGGCAAATGTAGCTGTTTTATTGTAGCAGGAGGCAAGTTTCTTTCTTCAAGTATTGTTTGTTTGTTGGGATAGGAGCGGCGTATAAGAAAATTGGCAGTAAGAAGGTGGTGGCTAGAGTTTTTTTGCAGTATCTGTAAGGAATCCATTGATCCTATAAAGGGAGGCTAGGTTCTGGTGTGTAGATTTTATAGTGTGCAGTATATGCTGGTCATATTTGAGACTGTCATCTATTATAAAGCCTAGAAGTTTACTGTGAGTTACAGTTTCAGTGACAGTATTATTTGCTGACTTTATGGTAAAATATTACTTTTCATTCTGGCAAATTTATGAGATGAAAAGCATTAACTTAATTTTATTGGGGTTGAGTATGAGGTCTGATTCTTTGAGCCAAATTTCTACAGAGGAGAAAGATTTTTGGGTAATGTCTTGGAGCTTATTTGTTCTTGAAGCCACACATATTAATGTTGAGTCATCTGCATACTGAACTAAGCCAGTATAGTGAGTGGAGGTGTGGAGTGCATTAATAAATATATTAAATAGCAGACTACCTAAGATAGAGCCCTGAGGGACACCTGTAGTAATTGGTTGAAAGGACGAGTAGGTCTGTTGCCATTAAATGGCTTGCTGCCTTCCAGATAGGTAACTAAGGAACCACAACAAAGAATATTGTGAAAGTCCTATTGAGAAGAGTCGAACGAGCAGCTGCTGGTGCGAGACAGTATCAAATGCCTTTGACAAGTCTAAGAACATGGTGGACACAAGCAGACCATTGTTTCTATGTTGGTTTATTATATTGGTAAAATGTGGTAGAGCAGTAGTAGGGCTGTGCTGGGGCTTAAACCCATGTTGTGTTTCTGAGACCAGGTTAATTGAGGTTAAATATTGCATCAGCTGCATATGGATGCATTTCTCTAATATTTTGGAGAGGGGGAAGAGAACTGCAATCAGTATGTAGTTATTAAACACTGTGGATGTGCTGCCTTTGTGCAATGGTATGACATAGGATTTTTTTTCCATAGTGATGGAGTGTATATTTCTGCTACGGACCTATTAATTAGTATGGACACAGGGAAGGCTATGACTTCTGCAGCCGTATTTAGGTAGTCTGATGGTAGTTGGTCTGCAGCTACAGAAGTAGTTTTTAGATTAAGGAGCAATTTCCTTATGAGTGAGGTAGGTACTGGACTAAAACTGAAGAGCTGTGGGTGGTTTGGACAGGAGTAGAGTGAGTGGGGCAGATGTGTTAGTGTCTAAGAGAGATAATATTGATTGCATAAAGTAGGAATTAAACTGGGTGGGGGCAGAGTCTGTCATATTGTCTGTTTTTGGAGAGGGACTAGTGGTCTTGCTAGGGAGGAATAGTTTATTTAGTGATGACCAAAAAAACATTTTTGTTGTTTATATGTTTGTTTTACAGAATGGTATAGTATGTTTGCTTATCTTGTTTGACAAGGAATTTTACAAGGTTTCTAAGATGTCTAAATTGCTGGAGGGCATTTTGAGTTCTATTTTTTATACCAGTTTTTCCAAGCTTTATCACTTTTTATCGTGATTTTTTTTTATCCTTTTTCAGCCATGGTGCAGTGGTTGGACTTTACTCTTTTATTACATACTGGTGCTAGATTATTTAAGTTTTATAAGAATACATTATTAAAGTGTTCTACAGCAGTATCTAACATCATTGTTCTAAATAAATTCCAGTTATATTTTTGTTTAGTGATTTACTGAAAATATCTTTGCTGAAATTGGTTGTATTAAGTATTTGACTACAGATAAGATGTTTATCTAGGTTATGGTGAGTTCTAATAGCATATGTTGGTATGTGGTCACTTATGCTATCTGAGAGGCAACCTACTATTGTCAGTTTGTCTGGTTTGTTTGTAAGGATTCAGTCTAATGTTGAGTGTTTCCCTGAAGTTTTATTGGCTATAGTAGGTATGGTTATTAACTGTCTGAAGTTGTACAAGTTTATGGATTCAGTGGGGGTAGTGGAATTTGAGTTGACAGTCTGTATTTAAGTCTCCAAGTATTATAGTTTCATTGTTAATTTGTTGGGCTATCCAATACAGGATGCTTTCAGCAGTATCAGTGTTATTCCCTGGTGGTATATAAATTGCTGTTAAACATGTAGTTTTCCTAGTGTTGATTTTTAGGAGTGTTATTAGTAGTTCAGCTTTGCTAAATGTGGGTATTTCCTGCAGAAGTAAGGTAATGGTTAGGGAATTTTTATAGATGATTGCTACACCACCTCAATGCTTGTTTTGTCTGTCATGCCCAATTTTATCGTATCCTTTGGGGGGATCCCTTTATCCTTTATTTCTTTTCTTAACCAGGTTTCAGTAGCTGTGACTACATCAGAGGTATATGTGACAAGCTAAGCATGTATGTCATGGATTTTATTGCACATACTTCTTCGGTTCATATTTAGTAAGGTGAGTTTGTATTCTGTTTTTTTGCTGGAATGTATTAGGTGACTGGTTTATTTTGGGGTTGGAAGCGATGGTTTTATGAACAGTGTGACCTGGGTTGGGGTGAATATCTCTACTAATTTTCTGAATTGATATTTTACAGATGAAGAGTGTGGCCAGTTATATTTTGGTCTAGGTTCGATATCTGATCTTAAATTTGGGCACTTAGTTTTAAGATATTTACAGAAAAATAAATCAGATGTGGTTTCTTTGTAGAGATAGGATGTTATGGAGAAAGACAGGCTGGGTAGATATTAATATTCTCTGTGCGGACTGGTTGAAGTCCTAAGGTGAATTTGATAACTGATGATAAAGGCCAGTAGAGTGAGGAGAAAAAGTAAAATAATCTGATTTAGGGGCATCTTATTTAACTTGCATTTAATCTTTGCTGTAAATTAGGATAAAAATATTGGGAGGGTAGTGAGTTGATTGTACAGATATAATTTGATAGTTATAGGAGGCAAGGATTAAGAGAGTCTTGGGTGGTAAACTACAATGGGTGTTACTGTTGGGAGTAATTGTATTGATTATTTTTCTACTGGAGGAAACTGAAGGTATTGGTTAGAGGAATATGTGGATGCTGCTATGGAAGTATAAATGTAGAGTAAGAGGGGGTGGTTGAGATTTGGGGGAAGGGTAAGGGACCGAAGTGAGCCTGAGCATTAGTGAGGGTGAACAAAGCAGGTTGAAAACCTGTCATGGGACACAGAAAACAATCAGTGACTTAACATAAACAGCCACAAATCTGCTGAGAGATAAATAAAAGGAACAATGCATTTCAAAAGGCCTCTGTGTTAGTAGATGAATGTCTTGGTTTTGTTGCTCTAGGACACAGTTTTAGTAGGAGAGCTAATCCAATATCACTTTCACCTGACTAATGGTGATACAAAAATTGCACTTGACTGTTTGAACAACTGTGTAATATAAGGAGGTTTCTATGGACTTTGAATACAAAGTCCAAAAGCCAACCTCAACCCCCACAGACCAGCAAAACAATGAGAAAAGTAAACCAGAATGTAGTAGTTCAGCTCTGGAAAAATACTGTCTAAGAACTCAAAAGTGGTTGCTCAATAAGAGAAATAAACTTAAGGAAGGGAGACAGTAGACTGCTAAAAACAATGAATTGAGCACAGTTAAAGGAGAAACTATCAATAGGACTGCTGTGGTCTAAGAAAATGGAGCTATTATTATGGATAAAGTTCTGGAGCCGCAGTGGTGCAGCAGTAGCATTGTCGCCTCACAGTCAGAGGTTCTCCCGTTCGATTCTCGTCTGGAGCGCCTTCTGTGTGGAGTCTGCATGTCCTCCCCCTGGTCGAGTGGCTTTCGAAAGACATGCGTAAATGGGCGTGCCTTCATTGAAGGTTAGGCGTCGGGCTGGCAACTCGGCACCATAAAAATCTACTGCCAATCATTAGAGGACCGGAGTTCTGCTGTTGCGACCACTAACTGGGAAAAGCCAAAAGAAGAAGAATTATGGATAAAGTTCTTTGTTTTAGGTTGCCATAATATTTATAATTTACATATAGATGTAGTTCACAGGCTGGTGTTCAAACTGCAAAATTCACTGTTACATACATATCTATTTGCCTGCAGAAACACTTTTATAGAAAAATAACAACACACTAAAGAGCCAGTTGAGTGCACTGAATCAATGCTGACTGTGTACAAATACACGCACGGAACACCAAATGAGTTTGCTGCCATCTTTGCCACCTAGACATTTACCATTATCAGACTACTGTTGACTGCTATGTACAAACAAAACCATTATCCACCTTTGGAAGATTACACAACAATAAGAAAAGCACAGTGATATTGCAGGCAGTTGATTCATCCATGGTGTGCTGTACTGAAAATATGAATGATTCATTTTGCAGAGAACTCAAATAAATTAAGAGATCAGTTCTGATTGCTCAAAACAGATAGCTGGACAGTCGGGGCTGGATTAACAAGGGAATGCTGATAGAGCTGTGACTCCAGGCCCAGATGTGTGAAATAGGCTTTGCTGCTTCTACTCTTAATTTAGTCTGAAATCATGTGTTACTCTTATACTAATTTTAAGCTCTAGGCCCTTGAGGCCCATAATGGAGAACTGCTGACAATGCAGAGACAAGGCATCCAGCCATGTCATGGAATTTCCAGATTTGAAAATTAACCCAATTATCTATGATTGCCAGCCAGGGAGGGAAGTACTTAAGGTCACTTTGATAGATCTTCACTTTGGGATGTAAACAAGCAGCTGACATTTTTGAAAGTGATTCAGTTCTCAGCATCTGGCATAACTGGAAACAGATAACTGAAAAACTCTGGTCTGTCTGTGCCTTCTGTACAGAGTATGCATGTCTTCCATGTGTTCACATGGTGTTTCCTCCCACATTCCAAAAACATGCAGGATACTCTAAACTATTCATAGGTGTGTGTGTGTGTGTGTGTGTGTGTGTGTGTGTGTGTGTGTGTGTGTGTGTGTGTGTGTGTGTGTGTGTGTGTGTGTGTGTGTGTGTGTGTGTGTGTGTGTGTGTGTGTGTGTGTGTGTGTTATGGAAGAACAACTGTGGCAGAGCAAGCCACCTGTTGGTAGAAACATTGGCTGTAGATAATTGGAACTGTTAAAGCGGCACTCTGACCCCATATGCAAAAATGGGGAAAGGGGGCTGTAGACAGATGAATCTAGAGGAATGGAGCCTAAAGAAACAATGGTTAAGGTATGGCAACTGAAGAAAGCATTATATGGTGGCATGTGCTCTGAAAGGAACAGTCAGTGATCCAGAGGAACCAAAGTGGAATCAGAAACACTGTGAAAATCACCCAGAAAGGAAGAAAACCACCAGGAATGATGTAAAAAAGATTTTTATCTCCACAGGTTAAGTGCTTTCGACCTCACTAAAAGGCCTTCTTCAGAACAAATAAAGTAATACACCAAAGCTATTTAAATACCTTCTAATTAAGTATTGACCAATCAATTAAACACTCCAATAAAAATGTTCAAGTCTTGTAAAAACACCGAACAGAAAAATATATCTGTGTGTATAATAATACTTTACAAAAATCATTTTTATTTACACTTGTCATAAATATATTTCCTTTGTAAAACTACTTTATAATTAACTGTGTCGTTTAAATATGGTGCATGATAAGCATTAAACAATACTTGTCACCAGATTTCTCTATAATTCAACTCTGCCTCCCTGTCCCCATTGAAATTAATAGGGATGTGATCCATGACAGCAAAATAAAACTTTGTTTGCCCTTTGTGTGAAAAACAGTCTAACCAAAGCATTGTCAAAATTATTATTCTTGATGGCATAATAATGTTCATACATCTTGTTTTTTAATTGTCTTTTAGTTTTACCTATGTAAAATGTGGTGCATAGTGTACACTTAGCCAAATAAATCACAAAGGTGGAACTACAATTGAAAAAGCCAGGCACCGGCCAAGTTCTATCACTAACACTGACCTCATAAAAGGACCCTCTTGAATGTATCTACAAAAACTACAATTGAGGCACTTAAAAGTACCTCTAGAACCACCTTTTTTTATTATGATCAACTTTTTCCAATAAATCCTTAAAGCGTTTTGCCCTTTTATTAATGAAATGTGGCTCTGAACCCAAAACTGACACCAAATCACTGTTAACCCTTAAAATTCTCTAATTTAAATCTAAAATATGCAGCAGGACATCGTGCCAGATTGTAATCTTAGAAACCCAAAAGACAGGTCAACCTGTATGCCGTTAGTATTTACAACTGATAGTGGAGGCATTAGAAATATTATTAATAACAATTGGGGGATGTTAAGGGTTGAAAGCGCTTAACCTGAGGAGATTAAAGTATTTTTTATGTCATTCCTGGTGGTTTTCTTCCTTTTGGAGTAATTTTCACAGTGTTTTATTTTGTTACACTCTCTTGAGGCTGGTTTCCAGTAGCAATTCTTTTTTTTTTTTTTTTTTTTTTAATCAGAAACAGCCAGATCAACTGTAGGTGAATGTAACAATGGGAGAAATAAACTATGCAAAAAATACTTGCAATATAAGACAAAGATGAAAGCTTATTTATTTGTCTGTATGTTTTTATTATGTTACTCATTCTTATCTGAGCAAATTCTATGGGTGATTGCAAGAAAATCTCAAAAGCCCAGGTCCAGACAATTCAGTGCAACATGTCAGTCTTGCTAACATGCTTTTTGGAGGTGGAGAGGAAGCCATAGCACCCACTGAAATACTACACAGAATGGAAGAATGCATAGAGACACCAGCCAAGCAGAATCCGGAGCTCATGATTTAAACCTGACCTGATGTGGTTTTTTTTTCCTGTTTAGCTGCTAAGCATTTCTTGGCCCACATGCTGACAGTCACTCAGCAGTTATTACTTTGCTGCTGAAAGATGTCAGGGCTGCAAATTGTAAAATATGAGTTGCAAATCCTGAAAAAGAAAAACCGCATTTAAAAGACTATATAATATCTAGCAATGCTGAAGAGCTAAAAATTTGCTGTTGTGAAAGTACACACAGATAAGAAAGAAGTACTGCTCCTTGACTTACTGACCCATTGCCAGCACACTGTACATTTTTTAACTACAGTAAAAATTCACTCGCTAAGGTAAACAAGCTGAACTCATTATCAGGTAAGACTTGCATACTCTTTGGCACTTTCTTATGTAAACAATACATTCCATTCTGCAGTGGGGGCAGGGCACCCTGATAACAGTTCGTCAGCTGACTATGACCTGTTATTCCACATACTGACAACTATGTCAACAAAGGATGAACTGTCAAACTGAAGGCTGCTAGTTGGCAGCAAATAACAGTATGTAAGATTCAACACTTGCACTTTATCTGGTGTACTGATCATTTTAGCTCACAAATGGCCAGTATATTTACAAGAAAAAGGCAATATTAGCGCAACAAATTAAATTTGGAAATATATATTTATAATAATTTAGGATCTTCTGAGGCCCACAAAATTTAAAAGCAATATTATACTCAGTCCTACTGTGTTTTGAATTTCCATTCTCAAGTCAGATTGTGAGTCACAGAACTGCTCATTTGTAAAACAGGCTACTGTACACTTTAGAGAAGAAAGTTTAAAATTTTGTACTTTGACTTTGTATAAGTAAAGTACCTTGCAGGTCAGTCTGCACAGAAGTGGGCATGGCCTCAGTGATTGAAAGGTGAAACTGACATGTCATGGTATGCAAAAGATGCATGACTGACAGCCATGCAGAATTCACTGTGACATCGTGCATACATTAACTGTTGATCATGCATACATTTGTTACTGATTGTGGAATAACTGCAAGTATTGCTGCTCCCCCACACCCCACACAAATTAAATATACCAACTCCGAGATCACACTACATTGAGGAAAAGGGTAAACTATGAATAGGCAATGAATATTCATGCCGCCATCGGTATGAATATTACTTTACTTTTCTAAGACATCACTGATAGTTGGATGGTGAGCAGCGTTTAAGCGGGACTTGCTATTGCACATTCTGCGAGGTACTTTTCTAATACAAAAGCCCTGTCTTTTTCTGACATCTGATTTTTTTCAATTAGCTCAGAAAGAAACATCGAACATCATATGCAAAGGTATATCCTACCTTGCAAACCTCTGTAAATGGTGCTGCTGTCATAGCAATGGTTTTCAGACATTGGAATTCCTAAACAAGCATGAAATATTTGTTGCTGTTATTATTTATACTTAAAACACCAAAGTAAAAATACAGGTTTTCAGTGAGCCTGCCCAGTGCTGCTTGCTCACCTGTTGTGAGTCATGTCATCACAACTAGCAAACTGACAACATGAAGCTGGGGAGCACTGGTCCTTGCCATTGACCTTAGCCCGGGAAGTGTTAACATATCAACTAAAATGCAAAATGAAAACCACAAACTCAGACAGCTGACACTATGAAATAACTAAAGTTTTATACAAAATGTAGATATTTATTTATTTATTTACATTTGTTTACCGGGAAAGACTGACTGGGCCAGAAGCCCATTTTCAGCAGAGGCTCAGGGAGAAAAGCTCCACAGAAATACAAATGATATACAATAATAGATAGATTCTCAGCTAGAGCGTCTTCTGTGTGGAGGCATACGTGAATGGGGTGTGCCTTCGTTGAAGGTTGTGCGTCAGGGCTGGTAACCCGGTACGTAAAAATCCACTACCAATCATTAGCAGACCGGAGTTCCGCTGTGGCGACCCTTAACCGGGAAAAGCCAAAAGACACAAACATACAATAATCGATAGTACAATAGTATACATACAGTAAGATGCAGAATACGTATCTTCTAGTTAGTCTATACAAAGTAGTATTCAATACAGTTTTCTAGTGGATACAGGTTCAAAAAGAAAAACACAAACATTTCAGTGAAGATAGCTGTGAGAAAAATAAAATGAGTACTGTGTACATATTAAATAATAGTTATGACCAAATGAGATTTCCTTTATATATATTTATTTTTGAGTAGTAATAAACACTGAGAAGAGGGAGAAAATGAGATAAGGAGTGGACAGTGTGTTGAGAGAGTTATAGATATATTGTCAGTCAGGTTTGGCGCAGGAGCAATGCCAGTTCTTGGAGAGATGTTCAAATAGTAATTGTTTGAAACTGGTAGAGTCAGGTGTGTTTTGTAGGGTGTGGGGTACAGAGTTCCATAATTTGGATATTTGATTTGAGAATAGGGCTAGATAGATATGAAACTTTATTCGTGCAATATTAGTATTATCCAATTGCCCATTCTGTGACTTTGCATATGGTACTGGAGTCCCACAACCATGCAACCCCCCCCCAAAAAAAAACAAACAAACAAACAATGACATTACCATTTTCCAATAACAACCTACATGTACTGTTAAAAGGAAACAGGGGGATGTCACAGGGAACAGCAGGCAGCAGTCCAAAAATAAAAATGAAGCTAATGTACTAAAAGAGCAGAAACCGAGAAAGGAAAGTGCCCTTTCCTGACTACATGTTACAAAGTAACACAGGTCACAGCCACACATCAGGGATAATACTTGAATATGTCTGGTTCAGTGACATCCTCAAGAGTTGTACACTATAAGCCTTGAGAGAGGGACTCAAACCCTAGACTACAAGCTGAAGCACATTTGTAGCTTACAGACATAAACTCTTGCTCTAGCTAATCTGCACTGTCTACTGCTATTATTCAATTGTTTCCATGTAAACAATGTCTGCTGCAGGTATCCATAATGAGATAAAGTATCTGTAACAGATCCTGACACCTTGGTAACTGAAAGTCTCTGTCTATACTGTAACTCAAACCTGTTAGGATACTATAGCCACTGAAATGCTGTACATGTGCTTATCTAGTTTTTATATGCATATCAGCTGCTTGTGAAGAAAGTTTATGTGGCATTCACAGGGCATCATAAAAATACCAACATGCAGTTTAATTCCTCTTTCAGACATGACTGGTACATAAAAAGCAGCATGTTTTCTCAATCACATGCATATTGAGGTTTGGTAATGCACTGTGAAATCCATGTCAGTGGCAAAGACTGGTAGCATGCAATCTACAGGGCGTGTGGCCATCCAGCATACATTGTTGTTTTATCATTTTTATAAATATTGTAATAAATATAACAGCCACCATTTCTATACCAGTCTCTCTCTCTCTCCCTCCCCATCTCACTCTCTCTCTCTCTCTCTCTATATATATATATATATATATATATATAGCTTTGGTCCCACTATCTTTGCCTCTCAGTGGGCTAGTAGTTCTTGTGCCAGAGCAACTTGAGTGGCTAAGCGCAACAAAAATCCCACTTCTCTGCTTAACTTTCTCAAAGGCTCAGACAGACCTAGCACAATGAATTTACAAGGAAATTGCTTCTGGCCCTGCAGTCTTTAAATTGTCATTTGCCACACTTGTCTTACTATGTAACCACAGAAAATACTGTTCTTGTACTATAGTCTGCTAAATGTATTTGTGATTGATTGATTGCTTTTAAATTGCATTTCTAGCCAAATGGTTATTCCAATTCAAAGAGCCCTTTTCAGACAAACCCCGGTCAAGAAGAAGATACAAAAGTTCAGTATACGCGAAGTATTCAGTTTAAATAGTATATGAAATGTTGTTGACATAGGTGTGTACAGTTTACAGAGGAGAGAATTGCAAGTACAGTTCTAACAAATGTACTAGAGAAATGAAATAAAATAAATTTAGATGAATACATCATTAAGTAAATGCAGAAGTGAGTAAAAGTATCTTCCTAGTAATACAACAGCCACAATGTTATGACTGCATATAAAACTGCAGTGGTTTGTTTATTTATTTATTTTGTGACACAAATGCACAAGACTGTGAAAGGGACAAATCTGTATAAAACTGGCAATTGTGTTTTTCTGTGAAATAAAGGATAATGTCATTGTCTCTGTGTGTTTTTATATGCCCAGGTCCCCCACCTGAAAATGAGCATTTGACCAACAGGCATGGGCTGCTTGTGGTACTGGACATCTGCACTACAACTCTCCCAAATTAAAAGATCCTTTTATTTGTTTTATATTTTTTCTTTAAAATTGTCAACTTTCCCATTTTAAGACTTGGAACATCATGCATGTGACTTCTGATTTCAATAAAGAAAAAAAGTCAGCTGACTTGGTTGTCTATTTTTAAAACAGTCAATTATTTGTGTGTACCTCCCCATAGAGAATAAAGCAATTACACATTATTGCAAGTCCTTTTGCTGTTTCAAGGGGCCAGAAACAAAGTTTCAATGGGGGCCGTTGGGCTGCTAGATGAAGAAGAGAGTAGCCTTCCCATTGGCTCAGACTGCATCAGTTGACTGGCACCTGTGGCAGCTTAAATCAAAAGTGAAAGATCCAGTGGACAGGAAAATGGACTCAAACATGTACACAAGCACAGAAAAGTATGTTAAGATGTTTTTGTTAAATTAAATACTGATTTGTCTGCTAGCCAGTCTGTAGGACAGCATGTGTTTTTCAGAGTGCTTGAGAGAGAGTGTGTGTGTGTGTGTGTGTGTGTGTGTGTGTGTGTGTGTGTGTGTGTGTGTGTGTGTGTGTGTGTGTGTGTGTGTGTGTGTGTGTGTAGGTGTGTGTTTGAGAAAGAAAGAGAGAGCAACTGTATGTATTTTTGATACAGTTAATATTGTATGTACACGCATGTGTGTGTGTACGTGTGCGTGTGTGTGTGTATATGCACAGGGGTTGCATAGATTGAACTGTATCTGTCTTACAGCAACAAAATGAATTACATTACTGTGGCCATTACTAATATATGTATTAATTCATTTAATCACAGTCTGTCTGGGGTGTACAGAGTCAGTTAACAAGCAACAATGCCCGATAGGGTGTGTGTTAATGTGTAATTAATGACTGCCCAGGGGTGTTGTGAGGCCTGACACTGCATTGTTTGTATCCATAGTTTTTAAGGCTTATAGGTGTTCCCTAATCCTTTTACAAAAATTCCTACTTGTCATCCCAACATAAAAACTATTAAGATATGCAAAAACCAAACCAAAGATCTTATAAAACAGAGTGCCTATAAAGTGCATTGTTTGTATCCATAGTTTTTAGGGCATATAAGTGTTCCCTAATCCTTTTACAAAAATTTCTAGTTGTCATCCCAACATAAAAACTTGGGCATCCAGAACACAAAGCAATATATACTACCCCCACAGTATTGCAACAAACTCTTCCATAAGCCTTAATAGTATATGGTATATGCTGTAAACTAATATATGGTCCTTCATTAATAAATCTACACACATTATACCCATAGCACTTATACGTTCACAGAGGTTTATTGCTAACTGGACCTACAGTTTTATTCTCCCCTTTGTGTTCTGGATGCTCAAGTTTTTATGTTGGGATGACAACTAGAAATTTTTGTCAAAGGATTAGGCAACACTTATATGCCCTAAAAACTATGGATACAAACAATGCACTTTATAGGCACTCTGTTTTATAAGATCTTTGGTTTGTTTTCTGCATATCTTAATAGTTTTTGTTTTTATGGTTCTTTTGATTTCTGTTAAGACTACAGGCTTTGCCGGTAATTGGTGTTTTTGGTCTTTCATCTGGCTTCCTGATGGCTGGTGCAGGTGAGGATACTTTGCTGAATATGTCTACACATTCTGTTCCTGAAAGCCAGGATAAGGCTCTACAGGAGATGATTTTGTTTTATCATGAAATGAAGAAAACTATGGATGAAATATCTGTGCGGCTAAACACAGTAACTTGGGTGAAAAATGTTTCTGTTGATTCAGTGGATAGCACCTTTGTGAGTATTGAGACTGTGGGAGCTGCATCTTTTGGTGCTAAGCCATCCTATATTGATGTTAATTTGGCTTCTGGTTTGAATTATGGTCCTTTTGGATCAATACAACTAAATACTGACAATGGTGTTATCCATGATAAAGTCGCCACTTTAGTGACTGGGGGTATTATATATTGCTTTGTGTTCTGGGTGCCCAAGTTTTTATGTTGGGATGACAACTAGGAATTTTTGTAAAAGGATTAGGGAACACCTATATGCTTTAAAACTATGTATACAAACAATGCACTTTATAGGCACTCTGTTATATAAGATCTTTGGTTTGGTTCCTGCACATCTTAACAGTTTTTTGTTTTAGTAGTACTTAAAAAAAAAATACATAACACAACAATTTTACAGAGAGCTCATTCCCTAAGGGCTGGCAGAGATCATTCTCTCTTCACTCTGTCTCACACATGCTACCAAGGGATCGTTGGTTCACTTTTGCACTTCACTCACTCACTCTCTCACGTGTGAGTCTCACACACACACACACACACACACACACACACACACACCCTCTCAATCGATTGCTCTTTCTCTCTCTTACTCTCATTCACGCATACAGTCTCTCACACATGCTTTATTTATTTATTTTTTATTTTACATTCTCTAACAGCAAAAGCGCTGCTTATCAAGTGTAAAATAATGGGTTGCTCACTTTCACTGATATGCACGCATACACACACACACACACACACACACACACAACTTTTTTGTCTTTTTTTTTGACATTTTACACTCGCTAAACAGTAAAAGTGCTGTTTAGTGAGCATAAAATAATGGTGGCCATTTTGTTTTCTGTGTCCGAGCTCCACAGCAGCTTGATATGCTGCCGTGAAGCGGCGGACTCAGTCTTCACTGGGCATTACTTGTACATTAGAGAATGGGCTTCATATACATCAGTACCCTGATTGGAGAACAAGTGTTTTCCAGCAGGGTATTAATGTACAAGTAATTCCCAGTAAAAAATGAGTCCACCACTTCACGACAGCTTATCAAGCCGTCATGGAGCTCGGACTGAGAAAAATGGAATGGACTCCATTATTTTACACTCGCTAAGCAGCACTTTTGCTGTTTAGCGAGTGTAAAATAAAAGTAAAAAATAAGTGTGTGTGAAAGTGTATGAGTGTGAGAGACAGATCGGTTACGCTGCTATTTTACACTGGCTAAGCAGCGCTTCTGCTATTTAGTGAGTGTAAAATAAAAAGTGTGTATGTGTGTGTGTGTGTGTGTGTGTGTGTGTGTGTGTGTGTGTCAGAGAGAGAAAGGCTGAGAGAGACACTGAGAGTGATTATGTGTGAGTGATTGTGTGTATGAAAGCGGAAGTGACTGTGTGTGTGTGAGAGTGATCTTGTATAACCGAGTGCATGTTTGAAAGCAGAGAAGACTGTGTGAGGGGGAGAGATTGAAAGAGAGTGACAGTGATCTTGTGTGAGTGAACGCATGCATGAGAGAGACACAATGGTCTGTCTGTAAAATTGTTGTGTTTTACTTACTTTTTTCTTTTTTAAGTACTATATTTTTTTGTATATATTTTTAATGTAAAATGCTTCCTCCAACACCATTACCATACACTACAGAAATGTTGAAACATTAGGTGGAGGAACTATTTTACATCAAAAATATATAAAAAAAAAATAATATAAGTAAGTAAAACACAACAGTTTTACAGCAAGCCCATTCTCTAAGCACAATAATGCCCTCCAGTGTGTGTATTAATGTGTACGTAATGCCCTTCCAGGGGTGCAGAGGCCCACCACCTGTGGCATCAGGCCTCATAACACCCCTGGGCAGGTGTTAATTACAAATGAACACTCACCCTGTCAGGCATTATTGTTTACTTAATACCCTGCTGGAGAACATTCATTCTCCAATGAGGGTACTGATATACAGCAAGCCCATTCTCTAAAGTGGTAGTAATTCATTGGAATATCATTACATGTAGAGATTATAATAGATTATACTGTATGTGCATGACAACAAACTGAAATACATTACTGCATCCATTCTTTATATAATATTAACTAATTTCATCAGTCAGACTCTGTGGTATGCAGAATCAATAAAGTTATTGTAACTGATAAGCACATATGTGTGTGTCTGCGTGCGTGCATATACACTACACACATATGTCCAAGGGTCAGGATATGTGTATGGGGGGAGCTGAAATAGATTACCATGCCAATTATGTATTTATATATGTATGTATGTATTGATTCGTTCATTTCATCAGAAATAAAACTTCTGAGGTATACATAGTCAAAAAAACAGCTGTCATTGCTGGGCAGAGAAGCAGTTTATGAATAAAACTGACTTACCCCAGCATTTTTTTTTTTTTTTTGCAGTTAAACAATCATTGATCTGCCTTAGCAGGACTAGGGTGAGTTGAAATAAAACAAGCTGAAATATTACTGTCAGGCTGCCAGCCCAGCTATCAGGAATTGAGTAAATAATTATGTGTCATTTGTGAATATTGATATGATTTATACAGAAGTGTGTGTAAAGTACTGAGCTAAAATGTAACCACAGCATGCCCTATTGGAAGAGAACATGACTGTACCTGCACTACTGTGACTGTTTAGATGCATATGTTTAATGGAAACTGGAACACAGGAGGTTAACTTGAAAAATTCAGAGAAAATAGTTGAAATTAAATATTTTTTTTTATAATTGCTGGTCCATAAACAAAATATGTTATCTCTCAGTTTCAGAGCAGTAGCAGACACAATGTCTAGAGCTGCACTTTTTTTTTGTATTGTCTTGAAAGAGAAGTAATTGCTAGGTTTGAGATGTAGAAGTGTTTATTGTTTTATGACTTTCAGGATCTGCAAAGATCTGAGAGAAATGTATTTTTCACAAGGAGATTTTAAATTCTGTTAGTCCTTACAATGAGGGTTTGGCTTGGGAACTAAAGTCAGGTGAAAAAAAGTGATGTCATCCAAGCTAACCCAAAAGTAATATTTGATATTAATTTCAGAACTCTCTCAGAGAGAGACTGTGCATTTTGTGTGTCATCTTTGACCTGGAAACATCCACTCACTGGCACTTGCCTTGCTGTAAGTAAGTTACTAGGGTACAGTAAACTCTTTTAGATTCAGATAGGAATATAGTAAAGTATAGCTTGGAAGTTTTCTTTATTTATTTGAAACTGTCCTGCAATATTGTTTTAAGTAGTTCCTGTGATTTTGAACTCTGGTGTAACTGACTGCTTACTGAGTATTGTCTTATTCTTTTATTATTTATTATTAAATATATTTAAACCTTGCAATTTTGGCTGGTCTATTTCGAGATATTTAAGCTTTTATATTATTTGCATATCTATTTGGTGACACTGTAGAGGCCATTCCTAATAGCCTGGCGCTTGATCAAAACTACCATCTGGATTAATAGTAACATTACAAAGTAGGATTGGACACCCTTTGTTAAGGGCATTAAAGTTGCTGGTAAGGGGTTATGGTGGCAATGATAGCTACCTTGTAGTCTGGACAGAAGGGGGCATAGCTAGTAAACCTGTGCAGCCTTTCCTAGGTGTGTGTTTGTGTATAAATCAAATCTCAAAGTGTGTGTGTGTGTGTGTGTGTGTGTGTGTGTGTGTGTGTGTGTGTGTGTGTGTGTGTGTGTGTGTGTGTGTGTGTGTGTGTCTGTATGTGTGCTACTTGGGCAGGGATACAAAGCCCTGGTTGGAGAAAGAGAGTGTTGGGAGGACTTGGCTTGGAACCCTGGCTAAGGACTCAATTCTATAGCTGTGCTAGTGGGGAGTCTTATTGGGGATCTGGAGAAAGAGGAAGAAAGTGGCCCAAGACTGACTGTGATCTCTGTGTGCTCTTAAGGGAAATTGCACTTTACTGTGTGTGTACTTGTCATCCTCCCAGTATGTACATTCCCCACTGTTGCCAGTGGTGAGGATTGAGGTTCCTTGATTACTTAGCCAGTGTAGGGGCTTCGCAATTACCATGACTCTTATTCGTTTTATTTGATTGCAGTCAGATATCTGAAATGCTTGTGGTCAATAAAGTGGATTAATGGGACTGACCCCCAGTTGTTAGAGCACAGTGAAGCAGTCATTGACCTGTTGCAATATAACTCCCCATTCTGTTTAGCCCCACCATTCAGTTGTTTCTTGCAGCCAGCCTTGCTTTGAAGTCCTCATCAACCACTATGAACAGGGCTAACATGGTTAATGAAATGTAAATAAAATAAATACATATATAAAACAAAATATTGTGGGAAAATATATGAATAAATGTTCAAAGTATATGCTTGTTTATTGTCAAGCTACAGCTAAAAGCAAAAAGTAAATTTTAAAGTGTAAAACTGTAACTTTTTTTCTGGATGAGGATAGCTAGATAGATACACTTACTCTCTCAAATGACCAATTCTGAATCAGCTGCTGTCTGTTACTTCCTTTTGTTTAAGGCATTATGTCTTGCAACTGAACTACTCATTTTTTGTTACTTAAGGTATTAACGTCACTAAGTTAACATTTACTACTCGCAATCTGAGTTTTGAATGACAGGGCCAGGACAGGAGGATTATGACTGGATGTTGCTATGCTGACTGTGTAGGCTCCAGTGATTACCCACTTTGATATGCTACTTCCATAGATTAAGAATCGTGACTTTCTTGATTGAACACCCCAGCTTGCAGGAACCGTTCTGAACAGACTTTGTGGTGTTGATGCTTGTGTGCTGTTAAACACTTCACTTCATTGCAACAGTCTGAGTTCATTCACTTTTTCTTTGCCAATCAAATTGGCCTAATAACTGATGTAGCCAAATTTTATACAGAAAATGCTTAGTGGTCTAGTTAACATTTTTATGTCAGCTGCCTGCTGAAAACATTTAATGTGATGTTGTCCTATCTCGCCTTCATTCTTACTAGGATGAGTTCATAGCTGATCCTCAGATCTGTCTCAGCCTTTATTTTCAAGCTCAAGACTCTCTGCCAGCTCGTGATTAAAATCCCTATCCCAGCATGCACCAGAACCCTCCCCAGATCTTGTTTGCCGCTTAACAAGATCGGGTGTTCATCTGCTAACTCTGGTTAAGTATTATCTTTCTTTACCTTACTTGACTTATTAAAGTTGTGGATTTTATCTCTGGTGTTTACCTTAAATTGTGTTTATATCTCGATAAGTAATTGTTGCCACTATTGTTGTGTTTTGCAAATGGCTGTCGTCTTTCTTTAGGCCTTGTTGTCCCCTTCCTGGCGCCTTTTACTGTTAAATATCCCATTTAAGTTAGAGGGCTTTTAACCCTACTGTTATTCCCTTTTTCAGTTCTATTTTTTCTTGTTAGTTTTTCTTCTCATAGTTTAGATACAGTTCAAGTTAGAGAACTTTAACTTAGCCCATTTAAGTTAGAGGGCTTTGTTTAACTATTTCTATTTTGTCTTGGTCATAGCCTGTTTAAGTTAAAGGGCCGTGCCACTTCTCCCTATAGCTTGGCCCATTTAAATTAGAGGGTCTAGCTTTAGTTATATTTAAAACAATTGTTTCTATTTTGTTTCTTCCCTGTAGTTTCTTCCTCAAAATGTCTGGCAAGGATTCAAAACCAATGAGTTTCAAAAAATGTGACGATTGTGGAAAGAAAATGCCCCTGAGTGATAAACACGCACTTTGTGTTTATTGTCTTGGGGCCATCCATCTCCAGGAGTTGTTCTCTATTTGTCATGCTTTCAGTCATAGAGTACTCCTGGAAAGAAAAACAAAATTAATACTGAATGGACTTTTAAAAACCCCTTCTCAGAGGCACTGGAATAAGGTCCGGGTACATTCAAATCTGACAAGTCTCCCTCCTCAAAATCTGACAAATCAGGAAAGAGGTCTTCCTCTTCCATTTTATTGGAGCTGACACAAAAGTTGCCAAAACTATCCTCCTCAGATCCAAAGGGTATCAGATCCGACAAATCTTCATCAGCTCCAACACCTTCTAGCTCAGTGCCAGTTTGGTTTGAATTATGGAGACAGTCTCTGACCTTGAGACTGATCTCCCCCCTACACTCAGATCTCCAATTCTACAAAGATCAAAATCTCCCCCCTTCTCGACTCAGTCTTGCAGGAGTCTGTCAGATGACGACGTGGATCTGGTGGTGCACATTAGTATAAGTTTAAAGTGTACATGTTTTTTTTTTGTGTACCGGAACAGCGATTTTTTTTCCCTGGGAAAAAAATCGCTGTTCTGTGTTTTCGTACTTTTTGAATTTTGAATGTCCTGGTTCGATATTACATCGTTCGAACTCCTGTGAGTTTGACGATGTAATATAGACCCCTTTTGAGGTGATTAGGAGAGTGCTGTCTCCATAGACAGCTCCACAGTCATCTCCGGACTTTCTACCCCCTAAAGCATCAGTATCTGCCTCTATACCCCTGCATCAATAGGGGCACACAGATTCTAGGCCTCAGGATGACCCCACAGGGCACCCCCTACTCTTCTGAAACCTCCCCAGGAGTAAACTTCTGAGGAGGTCCCTCAGAAGAGACTATGCAAGAGGAAGCATTTAGACTCTGCAGAGGAGTCCGTCACTTCTGATATGGACTTTGTTGAAGCTGAAGGGTCCCCACGGTTGCCTCCTGGAAATGCTAAAGCAGAGAGCCGGCTGGAAGTCCACCAACCCTTCTGCAGAGGAGTCCATTTACCTGAAGGCTTTTGGATCTCACACTTCCATTTCTTGGGTGTCTCCGCCTTTCGATGAATTCATGGACCTAGTTTCTCGAAAGGTATGGGAGTCCCCATATTCAGTAGAACCTGTTCCAAGGAGCCCAAACAAATTTATTACTTCCCCCTCAGATAAGGCTTTTCTAACTAAGGCAGTCCCAGTAGATGTTATGGCTGTAGCAGCAGCCACCAAGAAGGAACTCTTAGAGACATCTTCTTCTGTCCACCCCTCCTTTACCTGAAGGCTTTTGGATCTCACACTTCCATTTCTTGGGTGTCTCCGCCTTTCGATGAATTCATGGACCTAGTTTCTCGAAAGGTATGGGAGTCCCCATATTCAGTAGAACCTGTTCCAAGGAGTCCAAACAAATTTATTACTTCCCCCTCAGATAAGGCTTTTCTAACTAAGGCAGTCCCAGTAGATGTTATGGCTGTAGCAGCAGCCACCAAGAAGGAAC
Source organism: Protopterus annectens (assembly GCF_019279795.1). Taxonomy (NCBI): domain Eukaryota; kingdom Metazoa; phylum Chordata; order Ceratodontiformes; family Protopteridae; genus Protopterus; species Protopterus annectens. The sequence goes on along the minus strand of NC_056730.1, from coordinate 551,501,526 downwards.
TCATAGAGACATCTTCTTCTGTCCACCCCTCGCCCCCCTGCACAAGGAGTCTCAGACTATGGTCAGGTATGGAAAGTGCATTTTTTTCTTCAGTGGCTTTTTCTCACAGATCGCTGAACTACCTCATTCATTTTACAAGACTGCAGAGGGATCTCCTGAAAGAACTAGGAGATATTCTCCAAGGTTCAGTAGCTGAAGGTGTTGCGGACAAAGTATGCCCACAGCTCTCTACCTTAAATTCAGCTGTCAATGCCTCCATGAGGATAGCTCATCCTTATTCGAGCCTAAAGTAAAGGACACACTCAACAGGTGTGAACAGTAAGGAAAGACTGTCTGACGTAGGAGTCAGTTTTTCCATGCCTACTAGACCTTATCCCAAAGGTCAAAGAAGTAGTGGTAAAATGTGGTTTCAGAAATCACAGAGATCTTTTCAGGACACACATTGTGAAACTTCTCCCAGAAGCAGAGGGGAAAGTAATAATGAAAGATGCCAACCATGTGGCAGAGGGGGTCTGCAGAATCAGAGCAACAGAGAATCTTTCTTTGGTAAGCCCTTTCAGTGCTCCTGAATGGAGGCTCATCTGTCCGACTCTGGAGGCAATTGGGGGTCACCTGTCTTTGTACACAGAAGCATGGCAACAAGTAACAAAAGACAAATGGGTACAAAGCATCATATCCAGAGATTACACCATCCCTTTTTCCCTTCCTGTTCCCAAGATAAAAAAGGTTCCAGACATTCCACCTAGTCAAAAGGAATGAGCAACCCTAGAAATTCAAAAGTTGCTAGACAAAAGAGTCATCCAAAGAGTCCCTGCAGACCAAATAGGATCTGGAACTTACTCAAGATTCTTTTTAGTTCCAAAGAAAACAGGGGACTGGAGACCGATTCTGAATCTCAGCATTCTAAACAGATCAGTAAAAAAGACTAAGTTCCGGGTGGTAACACTGCAGTCAATACTCCCATTCCTTGGACAAGATGATTGGATGTACTCTATATACCTCCAGGATGTCTACTACCACATAAAAATGGACAGGTGACCCAGGAGGCACCTGCGCTTTTGGCTGGGATCCAATCACTACCAATTTTGAGCTCTGCCCTTTGGCCTCACTACAGCTCCCAGAGTGTTCACCAAATTTATGGCAATAGTAGCGGCTCACTTGAGATGTCTGATATTCCGGGTGTTTCCATACTTAGACGACTGGCTCCTAACAGTCACAACCAGGCATCTGCTAATAAAAACAAGGGACACAACATTGCAACTCTGCTCCCAACTAGGGATTACAATAAACTATGAAAAATCTGCCTTAATGCCTTCTCAGCATGTGGTATTCATAGGGGAAGAATTAAACTCAACAAAAATGACAGCCAGACTTCCTCCAGAAAGGATCCAAGTTCTAAGACATCATTTGACATACCTTTTAAGAAGGAAGAAAGCTCAAGAAAAGATGGTTCTAAAAGCCCTGGGAATCATGGCAGCAGTGATAGTTTTGATCCCCCTAGCACGTCTGCACATGAGAATTCTTCAATGGTTGCTATCCACTCAGTGATCGATGCAAGACCTGCCAATGTCTCACAAAATAATCATAACAGAAACTTGCAAGAAGGATCTTCATTGGTGGCTTTACTACACTCAGGTGACACTAGGTCGACCATTTGTACTCCTCCAACCAGTGGTCAGAGTGACCAAGGATACCTCATAGATAGGGTGGAGTGGGGGGAATTATCTGGGAAAGACAGTCCAAGGCACCTGGCAGGATCACAAGGCCCACTTGCACATCAATGCCCTAAAGATGAGAGCGGTGGTTTTAGCATTGAAAGCATTCCATGACTCTTTTCCACTGGGAACTGTTGCAATCCAGACAACATGTCAGTTGTACGGTACATAAACAAACAAGGAGGAGCCAGATCTTATCCACTTTGTTTAGAGGCCCTGAGAGTATGGCAATGGGTAACCTCCTCCCAACATTTTCTGATAGCAGTGCACATTCCGGAGAAATCCAGTGTGATAGCAGACAGCAAAGCTATTCTGATGCCTCATGAGTGGTCCCTAAAACTGGAAGTAACATAAAAGATTTTCCGAAAATGGCGCCAGCCTCACTGTGACCTTTTTGTGACATCCATGAATGCCAAATGCAACAGCTACTTTGCCCTTATCCCACCACTGGGAGTCACCAAGGACTGCACTTGTTCATGATCGGTGCCTGGGCCACATCTATGCCTTTCCTCTTTTTCCACTAATTCCCAGAGTACTTCAGAAACCCAGTTGCTTGGGAATGAACTTGATACTCATTGCTCCATACTGGCCTCATCAAATCTGATTCTCCTTCCTGTGACCTCATCCTCAAGAGGAGCAATGGATTCTGGATCCAGTTCCAGACCTTCTGACTCATGTGCCAGGAACACACCATCCATCCCTTCAAACCCTCAATCTGACAGCTTGGCTGTTCCAATTCCAATGATAACCAGGTTTCCAAACTGCTTATATCCTGTTAAACAAATTCTAATCGCTTCTCATAAGGCTTCAACAAGAAAGATATATAAAAGTAAATGGAAAAGATTTTCCTTATGGGCTACTCATAACCATATTGATCCCTTTTCTGCTCCAGTCAGTTCCATTCTAGATTTCCTAGCAAAACTGTTCAATCATGGTGCTGCTGCAGCCACTATTAGAGTTCAGCTAGCAGCGATGTCCAATTTTCATTTAGGAGACTCCAGCTCCAATATAATGTCTCATAGACTATGCAAAGCTTTTCTTAAATGTACCTTGTTATTAAGACCACCTATCAGAGACCCTCCAACACCATGGGATTTAAATTTCGTCTTATCCCATATAGTTTTTCCTCCTTTTGAACCTGCATCATCTTGCAAATTAAAATTTCTGACCTGAAAACCATTTTCTTGATAGCAATCACATCTGCTAGAAGGGGGTCAGAGTTGCAAGCCTTATCAATAAAGCTCCCTTACTTATTTTTCCACAGAGACAGGGTGTCCTTGTGAATAAACCCTTCCTTTTTACCCAAAGTAGCTTCACAGTTAAATTTGAACCAAACTACAGAATTATGAGAACAAAGTAGAATACATGTTACATCAACTGAATGTGCATAGACAATTATGTTTTACTTGCACAGAACTGCAGAATTCCGAACATCTGATCAGTTTCTTTATTTTTCAGATTCAAAGAAAGGTTTCCCTGTCTCTAAAGTTACACTTTCTAAATAGCTTTCAGACCGTATAACTTTTATCTATAAGTCTCAAAATAAACATCTTCCAGAAAGAGTTAAAGCCCATTCTACAAGAGCCATTGCAACCTCTTCAGCTTTTCTAGCTAAATTACCAATTGACATAGTTTGTGCTGCAGCAACATGGGCTAAACCACACACCTTTATCACTCATTACAAACCTGATTTGGCCTCCAGGAATAGGGCTTCTTTTGGTTCCACGATTCTGAGGAATAGTCTCCCTTGGGCTACCCGAAATTTAATGTGCTAGGGATGCTGTCCCAACCTAGTAAGAATAAAGGTGAGATAGGACAACATCACATAAAGAAGTTATGTACTCACCATAAAGTTCCATGTGTGTTGTCCATCTTCGCCTTCATTCTTTCATCCCACCCTCCTTCCCCTACCCTTCTTTACTCCTAGAAGACCGAGTCTATACAATTGGATTACTTTGACATCTGACCTTCATCAGCCTATATTTTTCATTGAAATACTCATAGTCTTATAATTAGGGCAAACAGGAGAGGGTTCTGGTGCATGCTGGAATAGGGATTTTAGCCACGAGCTAGCAGAGAGCCTCAAGCTTGAAAATAAAGGCCAAGACAGATCCGAGGATTGATCTGAACCCAACCTAGTAAGAATGAAGGCAAAGATGGACAACACACATGGAATGTTATGGTAAGTGTATAACTTCTTTTTTTTACATACTTCTGTGTAGTACTGCAACTAATCAGAATGTTTAACATTTCAAACTGTGTTATTTAGTTTCTTTTAGTAAATAGTTATTGAATTTCAAAAGCTTAAAGCTGATTATTTATTTATTGATTGATACAAGGATAACTAAAGAGTGTCACTGGCTAGTTATGGTATTTGCTTCTAAATGAGCCAGATTACTCAGCTATAAACTACCATCAGTTTTATCTTTCATTTGTCTTTTTTTTTTACATTGGAGAAGTATCTTAGTTTGCCAGTCTTCATCTGACTGGTAGAGTATGATCTTTGTAGTGATGTGAGGTATTGTCAGCTATGCCACCAGAAGTAGGACAGTAGATGTGTAACATATGCTAGCATAGCTAGCTGGAGTTTTGTAAAGAATTATATCTCATTTGTATATCAAACTGATTTGTATGGATGCTGTGTGTTAATAATGTACCAACGGGGGTCCTGCTGGATAGAAAAGAAATACACCTGTATGTCAGACTGTATTGTAACTGTTGAAATGAATATATTGTAACAGAAGATACTGGAAGAGAAGAGGTTAATCTCAGCCCAGCTAACTTTGAAAATAGTCTGAAATTAAATTACCTGGATTAGGCTATAAAGATTGTATCTTACAGTTCTGATTGCAGCCAGGGATGAAATGTCTATGAAAACCAGGACTAGAAATCCTACTGTATTGTCCTTATGGGTGAATTAATTACTACCCTGGAAGGGTGTAAGTTTTGAAATGGTTTTATAGCTTCCAGGTGCTATAACACATCTAAGCAAAGCTCTATGTGTGTGTATTATTGACACTTATGTGCTAGATTCTGGTTCAGTTGCTAGTAAAGGGGGAAGTGTGGGAACCAGAAGTCAGATGACCAGATGTGTGTGATGTTATTCTGTAATCCAGCATTGAAATGATGTTTTAATACTAGATGAGACAGACGTCTCAGTGCAGTCATTTTTTGAAACCTGACAAATAAGGAAGATTCACTCACCCACTTCATCTTGCCTTGTTTTAGTAACTAACTAGGGAATAGTAATTATTTAGATCAGTCAAAAAATATAGTGAGATTAGTTAAGTACTGTTTTTCTGTATCTGTGTGACTCTATATATCTGTGTTACTTTTAATATTTCCTGTGACTGAAACTCTGGTGCTTTATTGTAATTAGATATTTTATATTTTCATCCTCATTTATTATTTATTATTAAATGTACTTAAACTTTTCATTGTGGCTGGTCTTTTAGAGAATATTTTAACCTTTGAGAGTACTTAAATTTATTTGATGACATTGTAGTCACTCCTGAAAGCCTTTCTGCATTGGTCAGACACTACCATTTATATTAGTATTCATTTTATTCAGTATAATTGGGTAGCCTTATAAGAGCCTTAGAGCAGCTGGCTTTGTTGTGTTTTGGTGGCAGTACCTACTTTATAATCTGGGCAAAGGTAACAGAGCTAGTAAATCTGTGCCAGCCTTTCACAGATGTGTGTGTGTGTGTGTGTGTGTGTGTGTGTGTGTGTGTGTGTGTGTGTGTGTGTGTGTGTAAACATCAAATCTTAAAGCAGGGATGCAGAGCACTGGTTTCACAGAGAGGGTGACGGAGGACTTGGCTTGGAACACTCAGCTGAGGAGTCAAACCTACAGTTGTGTCAATGGACAGTCTTATTGGGGACTTGGAGAAAGAGAAGAAAACCCAGCCCCAGGACTAAGTGTGTTCCCTGTGTGCTCTTAAGGGAAATTGCACTTGGTGCAGAGAACTGCATCTGGAAATACTGTGTGTAATCTATTTTTGTTCCTAGTAAATGTCCCTCACCTGTGTCCATGGTGAGGACTGAGACTCCTTGAATGCTGGCCCAGAAGAGGGGTGTCACAATTTTAATGAGCAAGACGTTTGCACCACTGGAAGTTATTACTAGCGTAGCCTAGAATTATTTTTTGTGTATGTGGGAGAGTTGCAATGGGTTTCACCATGTTATAGCAGCAAGCTGAAATACATTACTAAGGACATTTGTTATACATTTATTCGTTTGGTTGATCTCAGTCAGACTATTGAGGTGCACATAGTAAATGCCTGTAATTTGTGGGGCACAGAAGCACTCTGTGGATGAATATGACTTTCCCCACCTGTTTGATGAAAGTTAAACAGTCATTGATCTCACTTGACAGAGATAGTGATTGTTTAAGTAAAACAATATGAAAGATATTACTGTGACTATTTTTATTTGATACCTGAGGCATACACAGCCAGTAAATTGGCTATAATAAGTGGACACTGAGGGAGTCTGTGAATGAAAGTGACTGACCCCAGTTGTTCAATCACAGTTAGTCACTGACCTGTCATAAAATAACCTCACCCTGATTCCAGTTATTCCCACCCATTAGGTTGCTTCACAGTGCCACTCCTAGTTTGAAGCCACTGGCTGCCACTGCTGAAAAGTAGTTAAAATTCAAGTTACCAAGCCAGAACCAACCCCCATAGAGCTGATATGGGAGAAGAGCAGACAAATATCAGCTCATATACTCCCCTTACAAGTGGAGACAATTTCCTTAACCCTCTCATTTATCCTAAGGTACAAAATCTAATCATTGTAGGAAAAGAATATTTGGAGGGCTTAGAAAATGCTCAGCTATATACTTCCTTTGGATAGCTTCCCTAATATGTTAATGCTGCTATATCTCCAGTCATGTAGCCTGGCTAAACCACATGTGCTTCATAGAAATAACTTTTTGCAGCAGACATAAGGATAACCATTCATGTGTAGATTTATCAAAATACATTTAAACAGCAATACTTGTGTCCTTAAGTATTGTATGACTACAAAGAAGTCCACTTAGTTCTACTACAAGAACTTGAGTCCTTAGCATGCAAAACCTACAGTTTCAAAGATAGGGAGTCAAGCATCTTGTAGCTTACGTTGGCTGATGCTTGTAGACTTAGGGCAGGAGCACTGCTCCCATTTGAACTCAAATATGAGTTTGGGCAAGCAGCTGTGGGGAGAGGGGGTGGTTAGGATTAGGGATCAGGAAAGGAGTTTTAAGGTTAGGAACTGACTGGGGAATTTAGGTTTAGGGAAGGGGTTTAGGATTAGGGAACAGGAAGGGAGTTTTAGGATTAGGGAGCAATTGGTGAATTTAGCTTTATGGAGAAAGGTTGAAGTTTTTGGTTTAGGCAGGGGGAAGGGAATTTTAGGCTTAAAGACCAAGAGGTTGAGTTGGGAATTTTAGGTTTAGGGTTTACATTCTGGTGAGCTATGTAATACACAGGGTTGGGTGCTGCGAGGGCTATGCAGGAATGGTAGATTGGGCTACTGGAAGTTCAAACACTTGTTGTTTTGAGCAAGAGGCAGACAGCAGGTGTGTCATGTGACATGCAACATGCAAGCACCTGTAGTAAACCCACTCCACTCAGCATCCTATCAGATAGCAAACTCACTCCATTCTTCTGTTAGCCAACAGGGTGCTGGCGGAAATTGGGCTACTGTTGGTTGAAGGAGAAGAGGAGGGGGAAGGCATGCCTGAAGGCAGGAAGAGAGGAGGAAGGTTAGGAGTGTAGTAGTGAGGGTAGGAACTTTAAATGTTGGCAGTATGACTGGTATAGGGAGAGAGCTAGCTGATATGATGGAGAGAAGGAAGGTTGATATATTATGTGTGCAAGAGACCAGATGGAAGGGAAGTAAGGCCAGGTGTATAGGAGGTGGGTTCAAATTGTTCTATCATGGTGTGGATGGCAGGAGAAATGAGGTAGGGGTTATCCTAAAGGAACAGTATGCCAAGACTGTTTTGCAGGTGAAGAGAGTGTCTGATAGAGTGATGTTTATGAAGCTTGAAATTGATGATGTAATGATGAATGTTGTTAGTGCATATGCTCCACAAGTTGGGTGTGCAATGGACGAGAAAGAAAATTTTTGGAGTGAGTTGGATGAAGTGGTGGTGAGTGTACCCAAGGGTGAGAGACTAGTGATTGGAGTGGACTTCAATCGGCATGTTGGTGAAGTGAACAGAGAAGATGAGGAAGTGATGGGTAGGTATGGTGTTAAGGAGAGGAATGCAGAAGGTCAGATGATTGTGGATTTTGCGAAAAGGATGGACATGGCTGTGGTGAATACGCATTTTAAGAAGAGGGAGGAGCATAGGGTGATGTACAAGAGTGGAGGAAGATGCACACAGGTGGATTATATCCTATGTAGGAGGGCCAGTCTGAAGGAGATTGGAGACTGTAAAGTGGTGACAGGGGAAAGTGTAGTTAAGCAGCATAGAATGGTGGTCTGTAGGATGATGTTGGTGATCAAGAAGAGGAGGAGGAGTGTGAAAGCAGTGTCAAGAATTAAATGGTGGAAGTTAAAAAAGGGTGATTGTCAGGTGGAGTTCAGGGAAGAGTTAAGGCAGGCACTGGGAGGCAGTGAAGAGTTACCGAATATCTGGGTGACTACAGCAGAGCTAGTAAGAGAGACTGCTAGAAAGGTGCTTGGTGTGACATCTGGACAGAGGAAGAAGGACACGGAGACATGGTGGTGGAATGAGGAAGTACAGTAGAGTATACAGAGGAAGAGGCTGGTGAAGAAGAAGTGGGATTGTCAAAGAGATGAAGAAAGTAGACATGAGTATAAGGAGATGAGGCGCATGGCAAAGAGAGAGGTGGCAAAGGCTACGGATAAGGCATATGGAGAGTTTTATGAAAGACTGGACACTAAAGAGGGAGAAAAGGACCTGTACCGATTGGCTAGACAGAGGGACAGAGCTAGGAAAGATGTGCAGCAGGTAAGGGTGATAAAGGACAGTGAGGGAAACGTACTCACAAGTGAGGACAATGTGATGAGTAGATGTAAAGATTACTTTGAAGGGCTGATGAATGAAGAGAATAAGAGAGAGAGAAGGTTGGATGATGTGGGGATAGTGAATCAGGAAGTGAAGCAGATTAGCAAGGAGGAAGTAAGGACACCTATGAAGAGGATGAAGAATGGAAAGGCTGTTGACCTAGATGACATACCAGTGGAAGCATGGAAGGGCTTAGGAGAAATGGCAGTGGAATTTTTAACCAGATTCTTTAATGAAATTTTGGAAAGTCAGAGGATGCCTGAGGAGTGGAGAAAAAGTGTTTTGGTACCTATCTTTAAGAATAAGGGTGATATGCAGAGCTGCAGTAACTACAGAGGGATAAAATTGATCAGTCACAGCTTGAAGTTATGGGAAAGAGTAGTGGAAGCTAGGTTAAGAAGGGAGGTGATGATTAGTGATCAGCAGTATGGTTTCATGCCAGGAAAGAGCACTACAGATGCAATATTTGCTCTGAGAGTGCTGTTGGAGAAATACAGAGAAGGTCAAAAGGAGTTGCATTGTGTCTTTGTGGACTTAGCGAAAGCATATGACAGGGTGCCTAGAGAGGAGTTGTGGTATTGTATGAGGAAGTCCGGAGTGGCAGAGAAGTATGTAAGAGTGGTACAGGATATGTACAAGGGTAGTGTGACATTGGTGAGGACTGTGGTGGGAGTGACAGATACAGTTAAGGTGAAGGTGGGATTACATCAAGGATCAGCTCTGAGCCCTTTCTTATTTGCAGTGATGATGGACAGGTTGACAGATGAGATCAGACAGGAGCCCTGTGGACTATGATGTTTGCAGATGACATTGTGATATGTAGTGAGAGTAGGGACCAGGTTGAGGAGAACCTGGAGAGGTGGAGATATGCTTTAGAGAGGAGAGGAATGAAGGTCAGCAGGGCTAAAAACAGAATATATGTGTATAAATGAGAGGGAGGGTAGAGGAATTATGAGGATGCAGGGAGTAGACGTGGTAAAGGTGGATGAGTTTAAGTACTTGGGATCAACAGTTTAGAGTAATGGTGAGTGTGAAAGAGAGGTGAAGAAGAGAGATCAGGCAGGGTGGAATGGGTCGAGAAGAGTATCAGGAGTGATTTGTGACAGACGGGTACCAGTAAGAGTGAAAGGGAAGGTCTACAAGAGGGTAGTGAGACCAGCTATGTTATATTGGTTGGAGATGGTGGCATTGACAAAAAGGCAGGAGTCAGTGCTGGATGTGGCAGAGTTAAAGATGTTAAGATTTGCACTGAGTGTGACTAGGATGGACACGATTAGGAATCAGTATATTAGAGGGTCAGCTCAAGTTGGACAGTTTGACGACAAAGCAAAAGAGGCAAGATTCTGTTGGTTTGGACATGTGCTGAGGAGGAATGCTGGCTATATTGGGAAAAGGATGCTAAGGATGGAGCTGCCGGGTAAGAGGAAAAGAGGAAGGCCTAAGATAAGGTTTATGGATGTGGTGAGAGAGGACATGCAGGTGATTGGTGTGAAAGAGCATGATGCAGAGGACAGGAAGAAATGGAAACAGATGATCCAATGTGGCGACTCCTAATGGGAACAGCTGAAAGAAGATGATGATAAGTAGGGCTTAATCTTTGAATTTCCATAAGAAAACTAATTGTCCTTGGTCCTTTCTCTCTGGTCCTTTCTCTCTAATCTCACTCTCAATGAAGCAGTCCTACACTTCAACAACACCTTTCTATCCATCCTCAGCTCCCTTGCTCCCACTAGGAAAACTCACATCAAATTCAGATATGCCCCATGGCTAACTAAAACTACCCTTACACTCATGAAGACCAGAGATAAAGCTTGGAAAACTTGGAAAGGCAATAATACCTCTTCCAACCTTATCTCTTACAGGGAACTTAGAAACAAAGCTAAGAAACAAATCTTGATAAAAGAACTATTACCAATCCTGACTTAACAATCCCAACTGTATTCTTAGAAATTCTGGAACTCTATCAATAAACTTTTCTCACCTGGTACTCCTACTCCACCCACACTTTATTCTGACAAGACTCCTCTGGAAATAGCAACCCTCCTTAATAAGTTCTTCATTGAAACCATTGAAAACTTAACTGTAACTAACTTCTCCACCCGCACCTCTTTCAATCCATCTACATCTTCACCCACCTCTGATTCACCTCTCTCACCCTCACTCTTATTCTCACTATCACCTGTTCCCACCTCTTATATCAAGTTTCTCTTAACTAAACTAAAACCTGGTTCACCCTCAGCTGATAACCTTCCTCCATTATTCCTTAAACGTGCAGCTACATCTCTAGCTTACCCCATATCTATCTTGATTAATAGATCAATAAAAGAAGGCAAATTCCCTGAAATTTGGAAGAAATGTTTTATAGTACCTCTTTATAAAGGGGGAAACTCCACTGAGCCAACGAATTTCAGACCAATTGCCACACTGTCTCCTCTCTCCAAAATACTGGAAAAGTGTATCCATAAGCAAGTGCTTAATCATCTGCTACAAGAAAACCTACTCACACCAACTCAACTTGGCTACCGCCCCACACATAGCACAGCTTCTGCTCTTGTATCCTTTACTAATAACATTGCTCAAGTCAGGGATAATAGCAAAATAGCATCAGTCCTCTTTCTGGACCTGTCGAAAGCATTCAACACCATATTTCATACCATACTTCATCATAAGCTCTCCAACCTAGGCTTCTCAAACTCCACCACCTCCTGGTTCTGTGATTACCTCACTAATAGACACCAGGCTGTTAGATGGAACTCTTCCTACTACCCTTTTCTAGCAGTTAGGACAGGGGTCCCACAAGGATCAGTACTCGGCCCTCTCCTCTTCAATGTATTTACTAATGACCTTTTCTCATTCTGCCCCCAATCCAATCTTATTCAGTATGCTGATGACATAGAAAACCTTCAATTCCTTACACAAAGCTCACTCCACTCAGTTGAAAGCTGGCTACAATCCAACTCCTGCTAAATGCGAGCAAAACAAAGCTACTACTTTTCCTACCTAAAAATCTGGAACATGCAAAACAGAACCTTTCCGTAACATCTCTTAATGGAGCTAAAATTTCTGTTGACACCCAAACAAAACTCCTTGGAGCAATAATTGATGATGAACTTAAATTCAACCATCACATTCATAGCTCAATAAAAAAAACACCAAAAACTAGGTCTGCTTTACCATCACAAAAACTTTCTTCCCTGTGCATCCAGGCCATCCCTTGCTCAATTCCTGCTTCTACCATCCCTACTCTATGCTTCACCTATTCTTACCCATCTACAGAGTAACCTAATATCCAAACTAGAAACCACATATAACAAAGTAGCCAGATTTGCTGCAAATCATCCTTACAAATTCCATCACTGCCTCTTATTAAAGTCTTTACACTGGCCTGAATTTTCCAACTTACTGCCTCAATCCCAACTCCTTATATCCCACAATATACAAAACAGTCCTAAATCCTGCCCATCCCTTGCAAATTCTGACACTTTATACTCCTTAATGCCCACTAAGAAGTACTAATCAATACTTTCTTGAAGTTCATAAGCCAAACAAAACCTTTGTGAAAATGCTCATTTGTCACTCAGTTGCAAAAAATTGGAACACACTCCCTTTAGCCCTTAGACTACTTAAAGACAAAATGCCTTCAAGAAACAGCTTAAATCTTTATTTTCCTATCAAATTGGATATGTTCATGCTCTAAACTAATACCCAAGAAACATTCAGGGATAACCTAACTTAACTGTATCACTTGTAGCTATCTCTCTTACTACTACCTACACATTGTTTCCATCACATTCCATACTAGTTAGCTCATGTTACACTCAGTTCTCATAATCCCTTATTACTGTTCTTTAATTTATTTATTAACTTCCAAAGTTCACACAAATTTATCTGTATATTTACTTACTTCATGCCTAGTACCTTGGTTCAGCAATGTATTGACCTTAGTCTTACCATAGTTCTGCTTAGTTTCTTGCCATACTACGTGAAAATTTCCATTTCAATTGTTCAATTATGATGTACGTTCCTGTTGTGGGGTATAAAAGGAAGTAACAAAGAAAATCAAATGTTTCTGAGGAAGGTCACAGAATAAAGAAGTGATTGAAAGCGCTAAACTTGGTGTGGATTATTCATCTGAGCTATTTGGAACACTGGCATCTCTGTTTTTTTGGTTTTTGGTTCTACAAGTTGTTCGTGGTTCAGTTTTATATTTGTGGATCGAGGTTCCAGATATACCTTATGGCAACGGAGAGTCCCACACAAGATGAGTTACTCAATTTATCCATTTATTCAACAGGAGAAGACGTTGAGGAAAAAGGAAAGAGAAAGAGTTTTTCAAATTTGGACATACACAAAATAATAACAGGAGCGGTTAAGGAATGCTTGGCAGAATTAAACATCAAACAAGCAGTCAACTCGGACGCTGTCGGCAAGTCACATGACAGAGTTGGGTGTGGAGACATGAACTCTGTGAACGTAAGTGAAAGAGACAGCGTCTTGCACAATGGTGAACCCGTTTTCGAATTGTCTAAAGAAAACGATGGCAGAGGACTTATTTCAGAGTCATTTGGAAATAATATTGGCCAAGGAGGGTTAAGAATGGCAGCAAATGAAGGTGATGTCTGCAGATACGTTTCCAGAGAAAACGCTAATCCCTTTGCAGACGTCGAAAACATCACAGTTTCTTTTAATGTAAGTAATGACAATTTGGATTACATAAATTGTCGCAAAAGCATTTTTGAAATGGAAAAGGCTGTTTTACAGCATGTGACTTTACTTCTTGAAGTACAATATTTAGAAGAGTGTGTGAAACGTTGGGTTGTTCCACAAGGCTTGCGTACAGCAAAATTTCCTAATTGTGTAACACCCAGAGATAAACTGTGTTTGGATTTAATCAAACTTTACAATGATACTGGGGTGAGAATGATGACATTATTGATAGATTACTATAGAGCTGAATTAGATAAATTAAAAGAAATGATAAAGATTTTAGACCAAAAAATCAAAGGGCACATTTCTTTTAAGAATTTCATGGCTTTGTACAATGGGGTTGAAGCCAAAGCTGAGAGACACAGAGCTACTATAGTATCAAGTAAACAGCATAAATTAAAAAGGGATCTTTTAGCCTACAATACCAACAGGGCGTATATTATAAAAGACGATGGAGTTAATGAGAATCCTAACACTATATCCTATAACAACAATGAGTCCAACGATAAAAGAGTTGCAAAAGGGTCGGAACAAATTCCATCCTCAGAATTGTCTGAGACAAGATCTGACAACTTTAGAGACAATGTTCAAACTTTAGAGACAGACAACAGTGTAAAACAAGTTGTCACTACAAACAATGGGAACAATAATAACAACACCACTTATGCTGAAGTCGCTAGTACATCAGCTAATATTCCAGGGCCTTTTAGGAACAACAATTTACACAAAAGAACTACAAGGTGGTACAATGCCACCCAGAAAAAGTACAAAATGAAGGGCAAGAACAAGAAAAGGTGGTAGAGGTATTTAAAGTGGACTGTTTTGAAGTGGACATTTTGAATGTATCTAAAATACCTTTGTCTGATGATGCAAAAAGTGTTTTAAAGAAAGGTTTTTCATTTATTCCATCTAACAAGTTCAACATTGGAAAACTGTTAATAGATTTCAGATTATACTTAAGAAAGCTGAACTTGAATTACATTATGCATGACATAACACATATAAACAGTAGGGAGATAGGAAACATCAAAAAACCCAGTACCTATAACCCACCTTTGCTTAATACCTTACAGGTTTTTCAAAACTGTTGTGAAAAAGATTTCAGAAAGATAAAAGGTAACATTTACGACAAAAATTTGTCTGAGAATGAGATAAAAGCTTTACGTTCTCTAAGTAACGACAGAAGTATTAGAGTAATGAAAGCCGACAAAGGTGGGAAAATAGTCATCATGAACACAGAAGAATATGAAAGAAACATGGAAGATTCTTTAACAGATGAGAACACATATAAAAATATTGGTATAGAAACAGTAAAAGCAAAATACAACACAATAAATAGCTTCTTGTTTGACATGTTAAGTCAGGGAGAAATAGATTTCAATAGTTATGAATATATGTTGGTTGAAGAACCCAGAATGCCTAACTTATTCGGAATTCCAAAAATACAAGAGAATAGTGAAAACATTCCATTTAGACCCATCATATCAGCCAGGATGTCCAAAACTGAAAACATCTCTATATGGTTGGACAAAATATTAAATCCAATAGTTCAAAATTCTAAATACTATTTGAGAGATTCCTGGCATCTATTAGAAATTTTAAGGAATTATTCGATCGATAATGATGAGTTAAATTTTGGAACACTAGATGTCAAGAGCCTGTATACGTCTATAGATCAGCAGGTAGGGATAGAATACATGAGAGAATATTTGTGTAAAAATTCTACATTTACAAGTACAAAAATAAATACTTGTTGTACTCTCATGGAAATCATATTAGAGAATAATTTTTTCACTTTCAATAAGAAAATGTACCAGCAAACATCAGGAGTAGCTATGGGTGCTAGAGTGGCCCCGGCGTTTGCGAATATTGTTATGGCAAACTGGGAACAAAATTATTTAAAAACTCATCCAAATTTCACTAAGGTTAAATTATATTACAGATTCATAGATGACCTGATTTTTTTGTGGTCAGGAGATAATTTAGAATTCAAGGAATTTGTTAAGGATCTTAACAACACTACTTCCTTTTTGTTTTTCAAAATAGGAGAGTTCGGCAAAGTAATCAATTATTTGGATATCAATATGGAAATCAATGAGGAGAACAAAAGATTTTCCAGTAAAATTTATAGAAAGCCTTACTTTGCAAATCAGTATTTGCACAATGATAGCCTGCATCCAGTCCATATGAAGAAGGGGGTCATCAAGGGACAGTATATAAGACTGAGTAGGTTAACATCAGACGAGGATACATTTTTAAAAGAAGGAAAAATTTTGAACAAGTTGTTTCAAAAAAGAGGTTACAACAAAAAGTGGATTAGTAAAATAGAAAAAGAAGTCCTAATGTTGAGAAAAAATGTGGCAAGACCAATATTACAGTCAACAGAAATCATGATAGAAGCTGGAAATTTGAGTGAATACAGTTGTATAGTAGAAAACAAAGATGACTATTGAATATCTTTCCCGATTCCTATAGTAGATGAAATGTGGAAAATAAAAAACATAATAACAGAAAATTGGAACATCATTGTGGGGAATAAAGACCTAGTAGATATTTTAGGCTTAAGTCCCAAATTTACCTATAAAAAGATTTCAAACATCAAGAGCATGTTAGAATTTCATGGAGAATCTAAAAAGCCATCTAGGGCCTGTACAATTAAAAAGGGAACTTACAGTTGTAACAATTGCAGGCAGTGTAGGTTTATTACTAACACTTCCTTCATTACTATAGGCCAATTTAATGAAACATTTTGGGCTAAGAACTATTTTAATTGTAACAGTGAATTAATAGTTTATGTAGCGAGTTGTGTGACATGCAGACAATATTATATAGGTAAAACTAAAAGAAATTTAAAAAGACGCATATATGAACACAATCTAGCCATAAAGAAGAATGATAAATTTAATGCTTCGTTTAGGCATTCTATCACTTGTGAAGAATTCAAAAAGTTTGATTTTTTTTGTATTGGACAGTGTAGATAAAGTAAGTTTGAATGGGGACTTAAATAATATCTTGGAATGCAAAGAAGCATATTGGCAGCTCTATTTGGGAGCTGACAAGTTTCCCGGATTGAACGATACAATAAATTTAAAATGTTTTTTAATGTACAGATAAATACATTTTTAAAGTAAAGATAATTTTACATTACAGACTATAATGTATATATATATATATATATATATATATATATATACATACATATATTTTTTTACTAAAATTTCATGGAGCGAAGATTAATAGTATCATTTATATATATTTTTAAACAACAAACATGCATCACATGTTATTTTATAAAATAATTGTTCAATTATGATGTAAGTTCCTGTTGTGGGGTATAAAAGGAAGTAACAAAGAAAATCAAATGTTTCTGAGGAAGGTCACAGAATAAAGAAGTGATTGAAAACGCTAAACTTGGTGTGGATTATTCATCTGAGCTATTTGGAACACTGGCATCTCTGTTTTTTGGTTTAAAATTTCCATATATGTATTGTATTGTATTTCTATCCATTCTATATACTCCTTTATTACATGTTATGTAATTACTTCAGAAGTATGTATACTTAAAATGTGATCTGTGTTTATTTTTGTTCTTACTATTTGCCTAGTTAAACTTTTTTTGGGACCTTTTCTCCTCGGGTCTCTGCTGAAAAAGGGTTTCTAAGAACCCAGATTGACTAACCCGGTTAACAAATGTAAAAAATAAAATAAAGTTGTCTATACCATGCCCCCCTTTTGCTGTACCAAATGGCTCCAAATTCCTTATTTAACTCTAATTCCTCAACATTAAAATGTGCTACCAGTAATATATGTCTAAAAGAGTAAGGAAACTGGATTGCACCAGACCATTTAGTCAGGGTAATTGTTTCCATTTGAATCCTAGAAATCCATATAAAATATATAACAAAACTATGAACATATATACACCCATACATTTACTTTATTTACTTATCTATTTATTTCAGTTTGATAACTGGTTAAGTAGACCCTTTTAAGCCATGACCCAGGCCAGGAACCATGGTGCAAGACACAGAAAACTATACATAGACTAAAGAATATATGGAGTTGTACATAGGATAGCAACAAAATACAGACAATACATTTGTATGTTGTTTACAGCTATAACTATAAGTGGTATTTAGAGTATGTGCAGTTAAGGTAGGCATTCAATCAGTTGTCATTTGTTAAAAGTATATTTTCACAAGAACCATGTGATTACAGACTGAGCTGCAAGGACTAGGCATTGTCATGGAAACAAGACATTTGGTGTCTTTAAAAAGTTGTTCTTTTAGTTTGTTTCTAAATAACTGACGTTTCTCTTATTGCCTTACTTCTGCAGGTAGCTGATTCCAAATTGCTGGCCTAACCTTGAAATAGCTGTTTCTGCTATGGAGATCTTATACGTGTCTAATGTGGGTAATGCTATCCTCTTGGCTGTCTAAGTCTGTAGTTAGGCCTCTTGATTTATAATTTTGTTTTCAGGGGGATGTTGTCCCATTTTAGCAGATTGTAGATTTGGCAGATAAGAAGAAATGTTACTCTGTCATTTGCTGATAGCCAGTTACACCACTGTAGGAGTTGGCAGTGATGAGTCTGGGGTTTTGAAAGAAAAAAATCTGCAGATTTTGTTTATAGTAATTTGCATTTTGCTTGTGCTTGAACTAGAATGTGAGGTTGCAAGAGGGAGCCCATATTTGATTTAAGGTATATGCACATTTTTAGCTAAGGCATTACAAGATGTAGTGGTGATGAGGTGTGAAATTCTATAAGATTGTTTTGCTAATATTCGCAGTATGCTTGGCCAATGAAAGGTTAGGGTCCAATGTGATTCTTAGGAGCTTCTGTTCTGTTACTAGTGGTAGTGGGTTGCCATGTATATCATCTTACTTAGATTTGGCAATTTAGGACGTTTTGTGGGGTGCCAAATGTCATCTTGTTAGACTTCAGGGAATTGATTAAGAGCATATGTTTTTCATAGATATCATGAGTTTTGGCCAAAGTCTATACTTAAGTAGATCAAACTTTTGATCCTGAGATAACAGCATTAATGATCAGTCATTAAAGGAACTTTCAATATGCTAGGTAGTCTGATTACTACAGACCTCTTTGATTTCCTCACTGGCAGACGATAACCACATTCCTAGAAACATTTTGTGGGTGATTTGACCAGTGAAATTCAAATCTAGGTCTAAGCTCAGGTGGAGGTGAACACTTGAACACAATGCCTGAGACTTGTGATAATTAAATTTATAATTAGAAAAATCTAAGAATCTATGAAAAGTTCCAATACTTACAGGAAGCAAGTACAAGGTATCAGAAAGAACTATTCATAGGTCATCAACATAGAAATACAAAGATTTTCCATGTGGCCTTCCTCCGTTCTAAATTGACTAATACACTTCTACAATAAAAGAATCACAAACACAACTGCCAAATCAAACAGCAAGGGTGAGACTGTGAAACATTGTTTCGTGCCACCCAATAAATCTAAGTTCTGACAAATACTGAACACAAATGAAAACACATTGAAGAACCTATGTACAGTGTCTTAAATGCACAGATTATCACTTAGGTAGGCCAAACCTGGCTAGCACCAGAAATAAATATTTCCATGATATTCTATCAAATGTTTTCTTTGCGCCAGTACTAAGTATAAGGGTCTAGCTTTTATCTAAGGAAGGGACTTGAGTAGCTATAATACCTACTTAACATTACTCCCGAGGGTTTATAGCTGACATATCCAGTTTGATCAGGATAAACTAGAAAGCTACTAATCTTTTTAAGTCTTGCAGTCATGACATACAAATTTGTTAATATTAAGAATAGATATGGGTCTGTCACTATCTATCAGAGTGGGATCATTACTGGGTGACGAGGTTAATGCTAGTTGAGTGATATTTATGACCAACAAGGAATACAGTCTCATAATTGCACAACTGTCACCAATTTAGATACGATAGTACAGGCTTTAAATATGAACAACTGACACCAAATAATGTACAAGGGATGACTGGCCTTAAATGCGTTAAAATACATGTGCATGTCTGCCTGTAATAATGGCCAACACTGGCCACACCTTAATATGCTTAAACTGTCCATCTGTAGATCAGAGGTTTAATTACTGGCTCCCCAAAATTACACCTACCTCAGACTGAGCTCAGTACCTTTAAGTGAAATCTTACCAAGAGTAACTGAAATTTGTCCAAGATTATTTAGCACACATATACAAATCTGAAACATTCTCTAGAAGGGGTTGACAATACTTTTCCAGTATCAGTATGGTAATTCTGCCACCAACTCAATAAACCACACTAGCATATCAAAACTTTGATACTGTTTATCCTTAAAATAAGCCAGTTGTATGGTAATAACAGCTTGAGTAGTAATGTTTAAAAAGCTGGATCCAACAGTACAGCATTCAGATGTGCATATGATTAAGCTAATAATAAATGCATCACCTGTCAAAAGCATTTAAAACTAAATAATAAAATGCTTTACATTCAATAAATAAAATTAAGCAATGCAGTTTGTACAATTAAATGTGGCACTTCAAACAGATCCTGAACAAGAACTTCAGTAAATGCTAGGGGAATGGAATGCAAAAAAGAAGGTACATGGGATGAAGTTGAATAGAGACATGACAGTTGTCATGGTTGCAAATGGGGGAAATCAAAAGAAGTTGAAAATCGATAGAATGCAAAATAATGTAATAGGTGAACAGCTTATCTGGGAGGGATAGTTGAGGAGAAGGGAATTCTGACTTCTGACTGATGATGCCAATACAGTTAAATGGCACAGAATGTCAGGGGTAGTGTGTGACAGAAGAATGCCAGAGAAGCTGAAAAGTAAGGTGTACAAAACAGTCATGTGACCAGTAATTTTGTATGGTACAGAACCTTGAGCTGAGAAGGCAGAACAATTGAAGACACTAAGGTGACAGATGAAGTGCCTGAGGCAGGTGTTAGGATACACACTGTGGGACAGATGAAGAAATTATGGTATCAGACCAGAAGTTAAATTAGCTCCAGTTGCAGAGAAGGTCAATGAGAACATTTTATAGTGGTTCGGGCACATGCAGAAAAGCAGAAGATGATTTGGGATAGACAAGAAGACAAGAGGAAGCAAGGACATCTAGAGAAGAGATGGATGGATGGCATGAAGGAAGACCTGCAACAGCCTGGCATAAAGAAGGTAAGTGAGTGACAGTGAATCAAGATAGGTGATGACAGTTGATAAGACACCCCAACCCCATGCTGAAAATGAGGAAATGGGAGATTGATAATTATGATGATGATTTAGTTTTGTATATTTAGTTTCAGTTTCAACAGTTCTGCTTCATTTCCACTGAAAGCAATTTTAAACTCAGTATATTTATATTTTTCCATTCTATACATTTTACATACTACAAGAAAAATGTAATTACATTTATTTTATCTTAATACAGCTTCTCTAAAATACATATTAATCAACTTCAATAATAACTGATTAATTTCTTGAGGGATTTGTTTGTATAACTTAACAGGTAACCCATCTTATCACACTACCTTATCTAGATTCACGTTTTAGGTACTTCTTCTATTTTCAGTCAGTGAAGTGAAAGCCAACCTCTTCTTTAATTGATTGACTGAATGGAGGCAAGTGTATGCCTTCAAAAAAGGTATTGTTTATTTTAATAGCTGGAGCAAACATGTATCCTATCACCTTCTTGATGACATCACAGAATTTTTCTAGAAAATCCAAAGCTGCACATTTCATATCCCCAAAAGATTCTCAGTCCAATGACCAGTCCCCTTCTGCACTGACATTAATTCTTTTTGTCAAGTGATTGAATCTTGCAAGAACCACCAAACGATATCCCACTCACAGCTTCTCCACTACTGCAGCAACTTTATACTCCAGTATTTGCTTGCAATATCTGCTTTGTCCTAGTGTTCATTATTTTTGAAAATTCATTATATTCAGGGTTTTGTGAAGAGACAGACTGACATTTGAGGTAGTAGAGTGTATTCTTCAATTCAGAAAGAGGAGATCCAAGATCTTACAGCACACTCCTACATGTCCCTTGAAGGTATTCATATTATGATAAGTAGTTGTACGTTCATCCAAATATGGCTTCATAAAATGTATTCAGAATCATAGGAATTACAAGACAAGTAAGTTGTGAGACCATTTGCACTCCATCAGTACCACTTTCCTGACATATCTCCTGCTTCTAGAGGGGCAAAGCAGGTCAGGCCAGGAATAAACTCTTGGATGACTATCCAATCATTAGGGTTCTTCTTGAAGTATTGAAGATTGTCACTCTGTTTAACATATAATAACAATTTATTCCAATTATGGGGTAAAAACTGAGCACTAAATTCCTTTTAATGTGTTTTATTTATATGTTAGTGGAGATGCATATCCTTATTTCTAGTGTTTGTGGAGCTGTTTGTCTTGCAAAGATGCAACACATCAGGAAAGGTTGGGTCCTTAATGGTCAGGAATACAAGACACAGATTTCCACATAGCAGCTTATAAGAGATCAAATGTAGAAACAGGATTCAAGGCTGTTTTATTTTAGTTAGGAACCACTGGAGCCCTTCTACCTTTTGATGTGTCTGGATAGGAGCATGCCAAAGGGAGCGTCATACTTGGTCTAATTAGAGAAGAATACAGAAGGATGATAATCTGTTTAAGAAAATCTGGGTATTACTGCATAAAAGGCTAGAAGCCACAAGAGTTTTAGGTAGCCTTGACTACTAATAGCTGCCAAGCCAGGTGTGCATAATCAGATGATGCAAGAATTCCATCAGTTTTCATCATTCTCTGATCCTGACTTGACCACTACTTCTAAACCACAATATAAGTTAATGGAGGATGCGAAGAGTGAGTAAAGAAATGTGAAGACTGCCAGCCTAGCCAGATAGAATTTTGCAGATAATTCTGGCATTTGTAAATATGAATGTAAACTACAGGCATGTTATCTTAAATGTAAAGAAATAGTGTTACATGTGGAACTGGAAAAAATGTGACAACAGTGCACTCTACTGACCAAAGTAAAGCATGTGGTGACCCTTTGTTGTAGACAGTGGTGCTGAAGGGTCTAGATGAAGAAATTCTTGCTATTGTTTTAACCAAGAGTTAAAGTGCTAGATTTAAACATGCAAATGTATTTTTATTGCTCTGCTTCCTGACCAGCTGCAAGATAACAAAAGGAGATGTTAAGAATGTAAATGCAGTTTCTGTTAGCCTGGGAACCCAGGGAAGTGTGAAGAATGATGCAATGTGTAGCCTGGGAACCCCAGGAAAGTGTGAATAATGATGTAATGCGAATCAGAACTGAAATTTCAATTTAAACAGAGAG
Organism: Protopterus annectens; assembly: GCF_019279795.1. Taxonomy (NCBI): domain Eukaryota; kingdom Metazoa; phylum Chordata; order Ceratodontiformes; family Protopteridae; genus Protopterus; species Protopterus annectens. Next base: position 551,478,734 of record NC_056730.1, on the reverse strand, counting down.
AACCAGCGAAGAATGAACATTTTTGTCTTGACCATTGAACTCATCAGCACTCTGCCTGTTTTCCTATGTATGTTTATCTTAGACTTGTGTTTTCTTTTAGAAATAGCTAGAAACTAGAAAGATTAGACTAATTGTTTTTCTGTGATGTCAGAACTGTACTACTGAATTATTTTAAGTATTTCTCTGTGATCTCTGAACTCTTGACTAGCACTGTGTAGTAAGAAGTATTGTCTTGTGTTTTTATTATTTATTATTAAATATTTTAAAACCTTTCAACTGTGGCTGTTTCTTGTAGAGATAATTTAAGCTCTAGAGTACCAAGTCAGTAAGTACTGTACCAAATCACTCTAATAAGCCTTGACTATTTAGTTATACTACCAATTGAAAAATAATATTGCACAGTAATAACTTGACACCCTTTTAAGGGCCTTTGAGTAGCTGGTAAATATTAGCTGGGTGGTGGCAGGTGGTACTACCGTATAGTCTGGGTAATAGGAACACAGCTGCAGTACCTGTGCCAGCCTTTCCCAGGAGTGTCTGTGTGGTTGTATAAACTCATCTCAAAGTGTGTGTGCGTGTGTGTGTGTGTGTGTGTGTGTGTGTGTGTGTGTGTGTGTGTGTGTGTGTGTGTGTGTGTGTGTGTGTGTGTGTGTCAGCTACTTGGGCAGGGACACAAAGCACTAGTTGCACAGAGAGGATGCTGGAGGATTTAGCTTCCCCAGCTAGGCTGAGATCTGGACCCTATAGCTGTGCCAGTGGGGAGTCTTATTGGGGACCTGGAGAGCAAGGGAGTGACCAGCCCCGGACTGACTGTGATCTCTGTGTGCTCTTAAGGGAAATTGCACTTTACTGTGTGTATTTGTTATCCTTTCCTCATATATAAGATGCCCTCTCTGGTGTTAGTGGCGAGGGCTGAGGCTCCTTGATTGCTGGGCCAGGGCATGGGCATCACAGAGGACAACCTAAATCTAAAAGGACAGACTGGTTTCCAAAACCTAGCTGACAGAGTTACCCTTCTACTACTATTATCATTCACAACTAAACAGGAAGAGATGAGACTAAAATCCACTGACAACTGAAATGGCTCCCAAAGCGAACTCAACCATCGTGGAAACCATAGTCCTGATCTGCTGTACTGGTGATTTTGAATGAAAATGAAGCGAGGAGAGAGACATATTCTCATATCCCCCTCTTAACCACATCTATAATCCCCACTTTAGAAGCATCCTACACTCTCAATGCACATAATTCCTGAAGTGATGAGCTAATAAAAATAGCTACATTTTTGCATCTAGGTGTAAAATACTAGGAAGTTGCAAGACTATAAACCAAATAAGAAAGCTTTGAAAGCTCTAAGGGTTCAGCATGGGTTTCTTAAATACATATCAAATTGAATTTAATTAATTTAAAACACTATAAGCACATGGTACATTTCATCTGGGTATTTAGCCCGTTAATATTACTTCCTTGTAATACCGTTAGTGTCATACTCTTTAAAGGGACCATGTTACATATAAAGGCAGAGATAATATATCCAGTGATAATGAGGTAAAAAGTAAGGCTGAACTTAAAGAAAACCTTAAAAGGAAGTTGCCCAGATGACCCATGGATGATTAGTAGCATGAGCATCTGAGGTACTAGATGGGGAAGGATAAGCTTGAGCAGCCAACACCAGCTCACTCATTCTTAGGAGGCACTGCTAGGCCCACAGTTTAACACCACCTAGCAGTGTCTGGGTGTATCACCAGCCTGTAGCAGCCATGTTGGCAAATGCTGCTTCAGCCAGGGACTTCCCTTTTGAGTTGGAGAATATCATGTGTATGCAGATGTATGCATGCCTCCTTCCCAAACCAGGCAGCCATTGAAAGTCCACATGCAGCCTAACAGTAGATTGTTCCAAGGGTCCTGTTAGCTGACTTGCTCCCTACTGCCACCTGACTCTCACTTTTGAGGAAATTAATGGTCCTATAGGACATCCTGGTCAGGAACAAATTGGATGTAGGGCTTGCCTAGTCCATGATGTCCAGCAGCTGCACAAGTGGAATGAATGGGCTCATTGGGAACAAGCAGTGGAGCTATTGGGAAGGGTCTGTCAGAAATGGTTTTGGATAAAAAAAAGTTACATCATGACCGCTACACATCATTAAGGACTGGAGATAAGTTTGGTTTATTACTTTAAGTCAAGTGGATTTAAATTAATACATGCAAAAATATGCAATGCAAAGGACAACCAAGAACAATAATATACATAGAACAGACTCCCCATAATTCAAAAGCAATGGCCTCCTTTTCAGGAATATTATGAACTATAGGAAAAGAAGGGATGAGGAATATGGTAAACAAGATACTAAACTCCTACATAAATGGATGCTGTGAATGCTCCCGGCTTCTTTTCAATAAATGTATAAGAAAAAAAATAATAATATTCAATAATAAGGCAATCCAGAATCACACATCAGGTCCTGTATGGCCTGAAACATTTAGGCTAGATGAACAGTGACTCAAAGAACTACATAAAACATCTGATGCTTCCTGCAGAGAAAAACAGTTAATTTGTCAAAATCCATTGTATTAGCTATTTACTTACAATAAAGAGAGAGAGAAAAAGGAGGTGGGAAGACCATCGATAACAAGATCAGTATCTATCAAAGCACATGCAGCTATGCATGCTCTGAAGTTACAATCCCCTCAAAGGCAGATAAAATAATTTTCTGGCAATGTAATTTATATCATAACCCCTGTTATACGTTTTCAGCTATAAGGCAGATTAACCAGAAGCAGCTATTGGTCTTTTTGTTTTCACCATAAACATTCCCTGGTGTCATCATCTAAGCATGTGTGTGTACCATTAACATGTTCACAGCTGCCTATATAGCACTGGTTTACTTTAATCATCATTTTGTTTACTTCATGATAGATGGAGGTGCACATGATAGGGAAACCACAGTGAGAAACTAGAAACCTGTCCCTGCTACCCATGCAATGTCAGTATAAGGTTCACAGTGCTGACTCATACTCCACCAGTAATATAGAGACAAAAACATTTACAGTTAGAGCAGTATACAGATGGAAGCCATTAGTCCTTAGCAAACATATTGATATAACCTGATGGAAGAAATAGAGTTCAGCTAAGGTATGAGCTCCACTGATGGAAGGAAGACTCCCGACAGCTATTCTAGCTGTAGCTTATTTAATTTACTTATCCCATTTTTCCATTTGTTGTTGGGCAGAGGCCTTTGTAGGAAAACTCTACAAAAAGACAGTACAGTTTTAATAGCCATTGCAACTGACAATACAAAACATGTGCATTATACAGTAATTGTAAAACCAATACTGACACTAGTTACAGATAGGGTTGCCAGCTGTCCGGTTTTTGACCGGACTATCCGGTTTTCAGTGAAATTGTCCGGTGGAAAAAAATCATCAAAACCGGACTAATGAAGTCCGTTTTTTTTTTTTTTTTTTGCGCAGTCCGAGTCATCTTAAGGAGGACTGAAAAGTAAAAAACTGAAACGTACCATCGGTAACTTTATAACGGTAAGGAAGTTGGGTTGTCTAGACACGCCTTATTTTTAAGGCGGAATAAGGAAGTACTTTGTGGTGGAATCACGTGAAAACAACTGAGCATGTAAATATTAGAAGCGCTCAAGTTAAAATGGAAGCGTTGAATTTTTATTTTTGTGTTTTAGTTTTTATTTGTGTGTCTTCTTACAGCGATGACTTGATTCATGCATATGTAGTTCCTCATAGCCACATGGACGTTGGCTGGGTTTACACTGTGCAGGTAATTTCCGTTTAAAATTCTTGATCAGAAAATAGTTTTAATGTACAGAAAATTATTAGACTCCCACCCTGGGCCATGTTTAGTATAGATCTGCTGCCATTTACTTTTTTGTGTAAGACATTTGCGTGATTTATTGTTGAGGCGGAGGAGACTGTCTCTATTTTCTGTCTTTACCATTGTATCGGAGTTCCTGCATATTGCATACAATTTTACAAATTGTATGATACAATTCGGTCATCTGCAGGAACTCCGAATCCGATAAATAAAGCTAGGTTGGCAAGAAACCTACAAACGTTGATAAACTTCTATGAGTTCACATTTACAAATGTCTGATTCTGGAATATCTAGCTTTATGCATTGGTAAACTGAAAAAGAAACTTAAGTTTATTTTCTTATCTGGGTTAAACTTAGGGGCAGCCCTTATAGTTGGTACACGGAGGTGGCGAGAGGACTCCGGTGTGAAGTGATCTGTCCACCGCCAGTGTAGAAGTCCAATACACAGTCATATACGACTGCCAATCTACACATCAGTCATAGATGTATCAGAAAAAGTTTTTTTTTTTTTTTTACTCATAATAGACTGTGTTAGGTAGGGATCACGGTTGTAACCAGATTTTTTTCAGTTTGAACAGTCGATCTGATAAATGGCTTGATGGTTGGACCCACATATGGTTCACCAAGTCACAGGACCATATACAAAATACTAAACATACAGCGCTGGAAATACTGGTCCAATGGAACAGCGAAATAAAGCACGTAATGCATCTCAAACAATCCATGTGTGATTAATGGCATGGTTGCTGGAGGGACTGGGCAGGGAGGATGGGATACCATCTGTGGGGAGGGAGACTGTCTAGGCTTGCTACAGTAGTGGCCTTAATAGCCTGGCAAGCTCATGCTGCAAGTGATATACCATTTGGTCAGCGGGTTGACCATGTGCAGAAATGCACATGTATCTTCCGAAGTCAGAGATTGTTGAGTTGGTAAAGCTACAGTGGTGTGGTGGGGAGTTAGGACACACTTCCTGGCAGCAGAATGACCTTGCATTATATCTGTTGGTATCTCAATGGTCCCATAAAAGGGTCAAGTTGAGTCCAAGGAAGGCTGGCTAAGGTAGGACCAGTAGCGCGCAACGCAAATTCAGCATGATATGATTGTGTACTTAGTTTTGTTCCACTTGACCACTTTACTTCCTCTAAAACGAGTTTTACGTGTCATCACCGTTGTCAGTGTCACTCACGCAGCACGCCTTAACAGTTTTACACACCTGGCACCTTTTAATGAGAAACCAGTCCACTGGCCGCAATACGCAGCAGAATGCTGGAGTAGGAGGAGTGTGTTTGACAGGCTACAGCTCGGTCATGTAATGAATAGCTGGATAGTTTAAACCGGCGTTTGAAGACTATGTATATAAGTACAGTGTCTCGTTTACTTTGTTGTTGAGCGGATAGTTGGACGATGGTACTCATTCAAAAGTACTGAAATCCAGAAATAGTCAAGGACTTTTTTCCACCTATTCAGTTGCTTGCTTGCAATAGTGCCCCTTAGTTAAGGTAAATTACCACTAAATATGTTATCAGTTCTAATGTTGGCTGTTTTTTGTTCTTAATCAGTTTATATTTGTAATTTTCGGTTGTGGGAGAGGAATAATGAATGCCTTTGTGCATCACTGAATGAGTCACAGAAAAAAATGTTAAGACTGGCTAGAACTGAGCTTTTAGCTGTTACCAGACTTGCAGCAATATTTTTGAAGGAATGAGGACCGCCTTACCAACTGTGTGGGCCTAATTTTAGATCATTTTGAGGGGGACCCCGCATCTGACCTCTCATCACTAGAGTTACCACCTATTCAAATGCCCAAAGTGGGACAGTTGTGGCACAAACATCAGATTTTTCAGGCCAAAACATACCCACAGCCAGTACAAAGGACAGAACTTCACTTTTTTGCCTAAATAAAAGCGTATTCTTGTAGCATTTTAGTTGCTTGTTCTGTTTCTTATAACATTTAAGTGTCTCAGATACAGAATTCCTGTTTTATACAACTAGTCTATTGCATAAAATATAGGAAATAATTTTGCCCTAAAATCTCAGGACATTTTCCATTTTACAATTTTTTGCAGGACACAACTGCCAAAAGAGGGACTGTCCCTCACAAAGTGGAACAGGTGGTAAGTAACCCTGTCTACCACCCCACCTCTCCCTCCGCATGATGGCTTCTTGAGCTTAATAATATTTCATATTAGATATCAGAAATGTATGCTATTAATTAATATTAAAATAAAATAATATATTTGTTTATTAATTTGTATTTTGTCCTGGATTATCCCTATCCAACATCTCCTATTGCTCATCTTGCAGGATTTGTTTAAATAACTCTGGCACACTGTAAGGGGCCTATTTGTTGGGCACTGAGGTACTGTGTCTACAAGGTGTGTCACCAAATGGGTGCACACTGGCTTACCAGTAACCATGCCTCAAATTCTGTAGTACTGCTTGGATATCCGGACCCTGGGTAGGAGTCAGCTGCAATTTTCCCTCTTGTTCCCCAACACAATTTTTTTCATCTTATTTTTGCCAGTCTCCTTTCCTGTATTGCTTTCATTTGATTCATACCTTTCTCTCCTTCGAATCGCATCCCATGCCTAACAATTGTGCATACTCAAATACTTTATTTTCTCCTTTGAAACATTATACTGTACAATGTTATGATGGTGAACAGGTACTCTTCTTACCTAGTTTACTACTTTTACTGATTAAAATCTAGTACTGCATCTACTTGATTGTGATCATTGATACTACATACTATCATGACTTATACTTCTCGGCATGCTTCTTACATTACCACTGCACTATTGCATTGTTACTGATTAAAGTTTATTGTTTTTTGGTAGCTTTTTTCTTTGTGTTACTGTTTTAATACCTTTAGTAAAGAATATAATTTTCTATCCACCTCTGCCTCCCACTACTCAACTCTTCATGTTTCACTTCTCTGGGATTATGTTCATACCTGTGACAGCAACAAGCATTTATCTGCATACTGCAGATTTGGTAACATTCTGACTAAGTGATCAGAAGTTACCGCACATCAAAGTACCTGCATTTCTAGTGTATGTTTTAGTGCTGCCTGAGACTAACTATTCCATATTTATTTCTTGTAACTGTTCATTAACAACCATCCATAAACTCCATACCAGTGAGAAGCAAAAGAAAATGTTACCTTGCAGTCTTCAAAATAAGAATGGTCTTATCTGGAACAGAAAAAGAGGGCGTTCCCATCAGCTGATGTCACAGTGATGTCATAAAATGGGTGTGGCATTGATGGGAGAGTGGGTGGGAATGGGTGGAGTTATGGGTGATGCGAGGGGCGTGACCTTAGTCCGGTTTTGGCCACAAAGAAATCTGGCAACCCTAGTTACAGACATCAGTAGGATATCTCTGAAAAATGACATGATTGATAAATAAAGGTACAGAGATATCTCATTACATCTTTTTTAAAAATATATCTTTATTAACTTACCAGTTGAGACACAGGCAAACATACAGTAACAGAAAAGAAAACAAATCGCATTAACATTTACATACATTATACATCAGAAATAGTTTCTTTCTTTGTAACTATCATCAGTCCAACATTACATACATTTCAGAATTCCTGCCTTCTCTTAAACCTTACTCTTCCTCCTTCTGAACATTATTTTGCATGCATGGTTCCCACAATTTCCAATTATTTCTATGTAATATGTTCCTTCCCTTTTCTAAAGATCCTTCTCCCAGTTCTTTTATCTCTTTTATAATAGTCTACACTTCAAATACAGTTGGTTTATACTTTGATTTCCATTTTCTAGTAATTGCTTTTTTGGCAGGCAACAGAATTAAACTTAATAGAGCCATACTTATGTCTTCCCATTGTTCTCTTGTAAATTGCTTTTCCATGTCTCTCATAGGCTCATAGGTACGTACTAGATGAGCTGTCTTTGTGGACCATTTTTAAGTTTAGACAATTCTCCTTGGTGAGAATCAAGCACTACACCTCTTTTTTGAGGTAAATACCTTAACCATTATGCCAATCCCCAGGCGAGAAAATAGAAAATGCATACTCTATGTAGGGCTAAGATGGGAGAGACACTACAGAACACTGCCAGAAACAAGAGTGGGTCAAAATGGACAGACTGTTGGTCCTTGTTCACACTCACTGTCTTGATGTTTGCACGCTTGTGTTCCTTGTTATTGTCTTCTTCCTCTTCAACACTATTTGTCTGCCTGACTGCCTAGCAGTGCCTCAAGTTCTAAAGTACTTTATCCCTATCACTCTTGCTGAGATTGAGCATGAGCCTCCTTATAAATAGGGAAAAGTGAACCCCCCAGCTGCTTCATACACTGCCATGACTCTGATTCGAACCAAGGTTGCTGCAGCCACAGTGCAGAGTATTAACAACTGTATGATCATGGCAAGCTATCTGGAGAGGAGCTCTCTTCCCAGTCTTTCCTTACCTCCTCTGGTTGATTTTTATAGTTATCATGCATCATTTTATATGCCCTACTAATTATTCCTTTTTAACAGTGACTTCTGTTCTAGATTCAACAAAGAGATCCACCAAAGCAGGTCTCTCACTTAGGATTCTCCTATTTCTTTCTCTTTGCCTATAGTCTGATCTATCCCTGGTAGGGAAGGCAGTCTCTTGTCTGAAGTCCAAATGTCTTCTTGGCCTCACCCCACTCTACTACCTTTCCCTCTCTAGTTATTTGTTCCCAGTACCTTGGTTCATTTGTTTGTTTTCTCTAGTAAATTCCACCCCCCTGTTTTCTGTACCCTGTCTCTATTGGCAAATCTACTTTCTATAGTCTTGTGCTGGCTTAGTTGTTAGATTACTTTCTGCTACTTTATGAATATTGTGTATAGTTGCTATTATTCTCCTTAAGGATCAGCTTCCAAAATCTTACTGTCTCTTTATTTCTTGAACCCCCCACCTCCCCGCTTCATCATCATCATTCCTTTCCATTTTAAATTATAACCATTTGCTTGTGTTATATATATGAGATTTAAATGTGTAGCTCTAAAATATCCCTTCAAAAGAGGTAATTCAAAACCACCTTGTTCTGTTGGATGGACTGGGGAGAAAGGGAGGGGAATTGATAATAGCAATTGTTCTTTCAATAGGAGAGGGTTGGCATAATGGTTAATTTATTAACGTCACAGATGCAAGGCACAGGGTTTAATTCTGACCTCTAGTTATTGGCTAGGCTTGTAATAGTTTGCAAACTGATAGCCTAGTATTTACCCATGAATCTATGAGCGTTAGGATCACTTTATATTACTTAACTCTTACTTTCTTCCCCTAACAGATAAATTCAATCAACTCTTTATTAAGTATTGTCCACAACTTCTTCTCTGGTTGATAAACTATGCCTAACCTGTATATAAAACTAAAATGACTAAAAACATTTTCACTGCTTATATCTTACTATCAATATCCATAAACAAGAACTTACCATTTATCAGTTTTTGTATTATCTTTTATTTAGTCTCTTCCCACATATCTTTAGTTGCTATAACAGAAACCTTTTTTAATCCATACTCCTAAATATTTAATTTTATTGTGTCCCTTAAATATGGGTATTGCTGAACCAATTCATGTGAGGGTACATAATTTATGGCTATAGCCTTTGTTTTATCTTCTTTAATTTTATATCCCAAAATAACTTGAAACTGTCTCAAAATATTCCACTACACTGAGATGTCTTTTTCTGGGCTTATCAGGTTGTTGTTGTTTGTCTTTCGGCTTTTTCCCGGTAAGGGTTCACCACAGCGGAACTCCGGTCCGCTAATGATTGGCAGTAGGTTTTTTTACAAAACACTGAGGTGCCAGCTCGATGCCCAACCTTCAACGAAGGCACGTCCATTTATGCACGCATGTCTTTCGAACGCTACCCAACTGCAGGGAGGACATATCAGGTACAAAATAATAATATCTACAAATAAAGCCAACTTTACTTGATTTACCATACCAATTATATCCTTGCATTTCTGAGTCTCTTGCTTTCTTTGCCAATGGCTCTAATATAAAGAAAATAACAAAGGGGAAAGAGCATACCTCTTAGCACAAGAAATCTGGACACAGCCACATATAACAGGGGGACAAAGGACCAAAAAATAGGGACAGATTTTAAATTTTGCTCTTATAAACTTAGAAGATTGCTCGAACAACAGGGTGTCCTTTAGCGTGTATTTTCCGAAGGATATGAAGTCTGAAACTCAAATGTCTGTCATTATTTAATGACTTCAATTCCCAGTGCTTTGCCAGAAAACTACAATTTTTATGAGGAACAGACCAAACATGAGCCAAAAATCTGGACATTCTGCAAAAATCTGGACAGTTGCGAGATATGCCTCTGCCTCATTCCTGTATTCAGACACAGCTTATCAGAGTGTAACCCTCACACTTAAGTTCTTCCTTCAGATCCTTCATACATCCTCCCAAGTAACCTTATTATTGTATCAGGGAAAGCAAAAATTTTATTTCCCTACTCATAAATGCTTTCTCTGCATTAAGACCCATCAACAACAGCAGCATTTGTTATATTCTGTTTCCCCTGGATCATCATTGTATTAATGATGTGTAATGTTTGCTCCCCCCCATAAAACCACATTGATCCATATCTATCAATTTTGATATCATATTTGACATTCTTTTAGCTAGTATAGACATCAACACTTTGTGATCATAGTGTAAAGTTGAAATGGGTCTATATGAAGGTGGGTCTGATGGGTCTTTACAAGCCTTAGGTAACACAGCCACCACAACTTTCTTCCAATGTGCTTCCTCTCCTTTTAAAATACTGTTAAAATCTTCCAGATCTTTATCACTGTCTTCCCTCCTAACTTCCACATTTGCACAGGAATACCATCTGTTCCTGGAGGCTTTCCTGAAGATGGATTATACATAATATTTTTTTATCTGTTTTATTCCTATCTTAACTGTTAGTCGTTGAGCCTCATCTACTTCTAACCTTGGCATAATTAAGTATTCCATGAATATTTCCATTTCTGCTCTTTCTTGATTTCGACATTTCTCTGCTTTATACACATTTTCATAAAACATCTAAAATATCTCTAATATCTCTATAGGAGCTATGGTTATTTTTCTTGTTATAGGCTCCATACATTTGGTGGCAACCCCTTCTACTTTCTGTTGCCTATGTCCTTGTGCTAAAAGTTTTTGTGCTCTGGAGTTATTATAAAAATGAGTTCCTTGACAGCAATCTTTCTAAGCTCATGCATATTATCCAGACACTTCCTAATTTTCTCTTTAGCACTGCATCTGATCCTCTACTTCTTCTGTGAGATCCCCCTTATTCTGCAATACACTGAACTTTGTCAGCCCCTCTAAGTAATTCCTATACGCTTAACCATATCTCTTTCTGTTTATTTTAACCCTATTTTAACTCTATTTTCATTTTCTCCCACCTACTAGCTGTAACCTCTGAAAATATTTCTATCTTCCCTAATAACTCTCAAATACTTTCTACTACCCATTCCTTAAATTCTTCCCTTATAACCGGTAGGTGGGAAAGTATCTGATTTTTACTTAATTACACTGCATTTTTATCTTAGTTTTTATCAGTGCATGATCTGAAACAGTTATTAAATGTGTGTTGAAGCTTTCAATTAAATGTACATGATCCTGTGAAAATATAATTTCTCTCTAGTCCAGCCCAGTTATTGTATCTTGAAGAATAATGGGTAAATTCTGTCTGTTTCTACTACTGAATTCACATCTTCCATACCAAATATTTTCAGAAATCACTTTAGAAATCTATTCTCTTTTCTCATATTTTTCCTTCTAGGTCCACCGATATATTCTCAATATTGCAAATTAAGTTCCATTCCTACTATTGACTTTACATCTTCTATACCAAATATTTTCACAAATCATTTTAGAAATCTACTCTCTTTTGTCATATTTTTCCTTCTAGGTCCCCTGATATATTCTCAGTATTGCAAATTAAGTTCCATTCCCCACCTATAAATAATATTCTCTGCTGAAAGCTGATTATTTCTTCCACAATTTACCTAAACTTCATAACAGCATTTTTCGTGGAATATAAATACATGAAAGCCAACAGCCCCTTAATACTACAAATCTACCATTATTGTCTTTTTCCCTCTTCTATCAGTATTAGAGCCCCTCTAGCAAGTAGTATAATTATTCTGCCTTTTCCTTTGTCTCTGATATTCTGCTGAGTATCCATCCTGAAATCCTTTCTTTGTGAAATTCACATGCCCATTCCTTTCCAGATGTGTCTCCTGCAGCATTGCTATTTGCACTCTACATTTCTTAATATAATGCAATACTCTTTTCTTTTTGACTATACCTGTAAGGCCATTTACATTCCAAGATAATATGGATAGCACAGCAATAAGATAAAAAAACTGTTGTTCCCATTTACTATACATACAATTTTTTTGAAAGTGTATTTCCAGCTTTCATGCTACATGCAGACATTAATGTTTGACAGGCTGATCTTTTATGCAGTTGTTTCTTTTCATCTCAGTTGGAACCTCTATGACATTTTTCCATTACTTTTTGTTTTAATGACAATCCTCAAACAAAAAACTAAATACATTTCAGAACACTCCATCCCATGTTAACTTAGAACAAATACATAAACTATGCACATCTTCAAAAATGAAGTTTAAACCTCCAGGTAGGAATAATTGCCCCAAATTGACAGCTGCACCCACAGGCATTACCTAACATAAAATTAAGGCTATCTGTGCTAAAGCATATGCTGCAGCCTTTGTCTCTACCTTCAATGATTGCTGTCAGTTCCTTTCTTTTTATCTCTGTTCTTTTCCCAGATATGGAGACAAAACTAGCTTGTATGCTTTCAGAATATATTAACTTTTATCCCCCCAAAAAAGTGTACTAGCTATCTTTAATAAAATAAAATTGCACACTGTTCTAGTAAATGCATTAAATTATTAAAGATCATGTGCAAACTGACAAAATCAAAGTAGCCTATCAGTTTTCAAATGCATTTCCTCTGCAGTTGCTTATCTTGACTGTCTTTCTGTCATTTAAGTTTAAATTCTCACTTTTCTTTTTAAGGGAGATCTCTTCCAAAACATGCCCTCCATAGTGATAACATGTTCCACCCTCTTTGATTACTCTGCAGCAAGTTCTGCTTCCTTGCTGATATGCTGATATCACACCAGTGTCAGCAGAGTCCATTGCTTAGACAGCAAGAGGGGAAAAGGCATACAGAAAGAGGATTTTATGACTGGAGTAATTGTACTTGTATTTTTTTCAAATTTTCAATTTTAAGGTTAGTTGCACACTGTTGGTTAATCTGGTCTTCAAACCCACATGCATTATGCATTCCCTTTATGTAAAAATAAATGTGAAGGATGCTGCTGTTTCACTGTCACATAAACACATCACATACAGTACAAACTCCATAACTCATAATGATTTTGCCTAATGTCACTGAATTTTCCTTTCATCTGTCCATGATTTTTTCAGATTGCCCCTGATTTTGCCTCATATTTATACCCTGTCAATCCCTCATAAAATGTTTGATTTTTCTAGTAAATCAGTGAGGATCACAGTCAGACACTAATGCTAGATATTAGAGTTTCTTAGTTTATAGTTTATTTTGCTGGGAAGATGCATGGTAATGCAAAATCTGTTCCATTAATAAGCAGACATACTACACTCAGCCCATGTGCAGCATTAACATATTTACTTACTAAAAAACAAAGGAAAGAAGTCTGGCCTACAAGTGCAGGAAGTCCAAAAAACATCCAACTTTGCATCATCAGAGTGAAAAGTGTAATGATGCAAAGACAGGAAGTACTGCCCTCATAAGTCTGTGGACAGCCAAAGTTAGAAAGCAGGGAAGAACAGAAAAATGAAACAAAATATTCAATAAATTGGATTTGCAGAGTTGGAAGCCATCCTGTCATCCCACAAGAAAGAGAAACAGTGCAGGAATGTACAAAAATGGTTGCACAAGAACTTTACAACTGCTAGAGAGGCTGGTCCAATAGTTTCAAACTTCATTTTTCACTGAACTACTTGCCACTGTACCTTTAAATTTTGCATTCCATCAGGAAAGAATGCTTAGAACTTTCAGGTTTAATTACTTGTACCTGCAGACAGCTCATCATCATGTAAAAGTAGTCAACAATGAATCTTTGTAAATTTAATTCAAAACAGAATGGACAGCTGCCTTCAGCTGCAGATGTCTCCACTCGCACTGAACACATGCTAATGGAACAAAACAATCTAATATCTTTGTAGATGTAATAAACTTAGCCTTTTTCATGGCTTTCATTACTTTGTCTTATTTTTTTTAAGCTATCTACTTACAAAAAACACTTGTTTACAGCTTAAGCCAAGGGTATCAGTCTAGACATTCATCCTTGTAAATATAAGAGAAAAATATCTTAATTCTACATATAATATAATCAGTGCACTTTTACACCCCACCCCACACCAGCAGCCCAATATCACAGCATATTAATATTAAACTTGCTTTTGTCCAGCGTTTCGTCTCTCATACTGTAAAGCTTATATTTCTTACAACTGTAAAAGGACTCATTTTCTTTAATATCTTTAACACACACAACAGTCACTGAAAAGACTACCCCCACATTTAAAATAGCCCTGGCTACACACAACACAAAACTGCTTTACCATGTATTATAATATACATTTATTATGAAATGATATATACAAATAAGAACAAAATTAGTTTCACTTAGCTACTTTTTTCCCTTTTAGTGTCCTTCTAAACTAAACATTAAAGAGATAAAGTTGGGTATATGCTTTACAGTCCACCCACAAGTTTAACAAAAGCAACAAATGTCCAGCCTTTTTCAGCCACTTTTTTCCTTGCAAAGCCATATTTCACAAATGTGGATTGATACTTTATAGTCTCCCACTTATTCCTATTCGTCTCCATTTCCCAACACCAGACTGATTGAATTCTAAAGTACTCTTGAATCTGTTAGCCAACTCCTGTGCTTTTCCTGACTCTCAAGCATTTTCCTTTGGAACATTGGAAAATGTTTCACTGGCAAAGTCTCTCTATAAGTCTCTCTATAAGCTTTATTGTCAGAAGAATGAGAAGCAGAGTCCCCTTTATTTTCCCCTTAGCTTGATTTGCATCCAAAAATGCATTTGATCCTCCAGGAGAAATATTGTGAAGACCTCTGGACACAACAGCTCGAATCTCACAGCTGCCTTTTGACATTCTTTGATTGCTAGAATACATTTGCTTCTCTTCTGCCTGCTGTACAATGAATAATCATGGTCCACAAATAATCTACTGTCTCAAATTGTGAATACTTGTCTCTTCTTCCACAATTTTGTCAGGTCAACTCTTACTGCTGGTATGACTGCATCTTTACAAGTACAGGTCTTTGCTGCTTTCTCATGGCCAATCTTGGAGAATACACTCAATGTGCCTTTTCAGTTAACAAATCCTGCAGTGGAATGGCAGTCCAGTTGCTTATCCATATTTTTATAAAATGAATGCAGTCTGTTCCTTACAGTTTCGCTCATACAGCAGAAAATCTGAGGTTTTCTCTGAATGCTCTGTCTTCTAACTTTACCATTGTAGAAACAGCTTTTCTTGAAAAGTCTCATGCTCAGCCAGCCTTTTCTTCCTTTCAACCTCTGAATTTTGCAGTTTTATTAGTTCATCTGAATATAGGTTTAAAGCTTCTTCTATTTTTATAGCATTTTGTTAGAGTTGATATACTCTTTCCATGTTTCATTTATTTTAATCACTGCTGAGTACATTTGGTTTAGTTTTTTTTCTCTAAATTACTGGAAACTACGTCTTGTATAAAAGCTGAAGCTTGAACTACTTGTTGCTGAACAGCTGCAGGATTCTGCCCAACCAATGTTTTCTTGTCACCTTTTCTGGTTGATTTCCTTTCAGGTTGTTTACATTTGTTCTTTGCTGGCATCCAAGGAGTGTGCTTACTAGCCAGTAACTGAATTTTACTCAAGCTGACAATATCACTGGCTCTTATGTCTGTTTCTTTTTTCACACTGGGAGAGCTGAAATAAAGCTGTTGATCAGTGTGCAGCCATCTTGGAAGTCCGAGATATACTGTACATCTTATCCATATTCAAACCCAAATAAGGCAGAAGGTAGCCACAAGACGATAAAATCCACCAGTTTAATGACAAATTGTTGAGTACTTTCACAATAGTCAGCATTGCTTCATCAGCCAATTACACTTTAATTAAAAACAGTTTAAATACACAGTTCATATTCAAAACAACCAATAGAATACAAGAAAAGTCTATATACCCTCCCTCACCATAATGAGGTAATTAAAAATTAAAAGTACAGTTCACATATACAAACCAGCATACATTAAAACTTATTAATGGTTATTATTTCAATTTCTTAGATTTCAAAATGGGTTTAAGGGGGCCAGATTAATTCAAGCTCAGTCCCCTATGAGCCCCTAACCTCAAGATCCATGAAGTTCCACACATTCTATCTGGTTAACATGGCCTCCCAACTTTAGTTGGGACTGTCTGGGAAAGAATCTTATCCATATTACTTAAAACCAAAGATGTAGTACCTAGTTTTCTGGTCACTGGAAATGAGTGATAAGCTAAATATGTGAGTACTACTAAAGCAATAACCCACATCTGGGTGTGGGTAATGCTAGATTTACCCATGGTTGGTGTGGTTTGGTCACGAGGGCGAAGCTCGAGTGGCCAAACAAAGACAACCGTGGGTAAATCTAGCATTACCCACACCCAGATGTGGGTTATTGCTATTATACAATGAGATTATTTAAGAAAACATAATACTTACTTTTCTTAAATAATGCCTTTGTATAATACATGTGTGGTGCCCTTCTGTGTTTTTCCTCTATCCTGGGGCTTTTTCAGATGTACTTCACACGCGTATGCTTATACAGTACATCAGAGCTGTGTTGAGGAAGCAACAGAGAAAGGAAGTTCTCTGTTGCTTTTTTAAAGCTGTCTCGCTATGTTAAACGAGTTTAACATAGTGAGATATCTTTAAAAAAGGCAACAGAGTAAGGAAGATCTCTGTTCCCTTTTTTAAAGCTATCTCGCTATGTTAAACAAGTTTAACATAGTGAGATATCTTTAAAAAAAGCAATGGAGAAAAGAAGATCTCCATTGCTTTTCTTTAAGATATTGCGCTATGTTAAACATATAACATAGTGAGGATTACAGCAACAGAGATCTTCCATTCTCTGTTGCTACCTAACAGAAACAAAAAAAAAAATCAAGACTTATACTAATGGTGACCGGACCTTTTTCCATTAGTATAAGTTGGATTTACAATGGGCATGCTGGTTGGGCTGGCCAATCAGCATGCACGTTTTGGAATATTAATCGGCAGTCATTGTATAATTGTAAATTATACATCTGCAAGAAAGTGCAACAGCCTCCAAACATTATATAGCTTTGGTTTACTTTAATCATCAGGTACACATGAAAGGGAAACCAGAATGAGGAACTATGAACCTGTAAAGCACAAGGCACTGCTCCGGTACAATAAAGGCTGTCTTTAAATACTCCTGGACTTAACTGCCCAAAAAATCGAAATCCCAGGGTAGTCCCCTGGGATTTCAGTTTTTTGGACAGTTAAGTCCAGGAGTATTTAAAGACAGCCTTTATTGTACCGGAGCAGTGCCTTGTGCTTTTCTTGGTTTATTCCATTGTAGAACTAAGAACCTGTCCCTAGTACCCATTCAATGTCACTATGGGGTTCACAGTCCTGCTAGCAGCCTAGTAAAGAGTATGATAGCATAGCCCAACAGGGAAAAAGCACATTGATACAAAAATGTTTTCCTAGTATTTCTGACCATGAAATATGTGATGAAGAATTTCTTCTTGTACTAATACAGTGCAACTCTAACAGAAAGTGATCAGTTCCAATAAACCATATATCTTTCTCATACTCTTTTAGCAAATTGAACATCTGAAAAAATATTGAATGCATTTGCCATGTACAGATCATGTGCTGCAGAATAGCATCAGAGTAGCAGAAGAAACCCATGGAAATAATGGTAGTCAAATATATGGATAAAAGATGTAGAAATTCATGCAGGTGGATCCAGAGATGCATGTAATAAGTTCACTTACAGTGGTGGAGTTCAGAGACAAGTTTAAACATATGCAAATACATTAAGTCAGCCAGAAAAGCTAGCTTTGGTCCGTCAAAAAGCAGTGGCAGCAAAAACGCAGACAGAATCACTCAGTCACGATGAGATCCATGTAGCAGTTCAAGGTACCCAGGATGTGAAGGCAGTACTTGGGGAATTTGGGAGTTGTAATTCACACTGGCTATTGACACTGCAAATGCTGAGGATACTATCTTCCACTTCTTGCTTACAGGGTGCAGTTGATTAACCAGCCATAACTCCTTCCAGTATTCCAGTATTATCAGATTTGTTTGAACTTATCTTCATGAGCACCAGAACCACAGGGCAAGGGGGAGTGAGAGCCACCCAACTTTCAACAGCTGACCAGTGTGCCCTGAAACTGCTGCCAGTATAGAGATTACATGGAAACAGTCATACCTGCTTTTTGAGACAACCATCAGCTCAGGCAGCCAGAAAAGACAATATGAGTAATAAATCATCTTTCAGCTGCCCAGGCTTACAGTTGCCATGGAAATGTCTATGTGAGTGGGTTTTTTTGGCATATCAATCAACTTTTCCTCAAGAATTTTAGACAAAGACAAAAATAACATTAGGAATTAAGGCTCAAAACCAGGGACAGTTTTTAAACATTACCAATTCATTTAAAATTTTCATAGAGCAAGTTGTGTACCAACATTTATATTTCTGAACAATAGAAATAAGAAACTTTAATGTCTTTCATTAGTGACTGATTGTAATTCTCAGCATAAATCTGAACTTCTGCTTAAGAATTCTGGACAAACCCAAAAATAGTGATGGGATAAAGGGTCAAAATCAGGGACGGATTTTAAATATTGCTATTATAAACTTAGAAAGCTGCTAGAATAACAGATTTTGCAGTAGTAAGTAATTGTTAAAGGATATAAATCCCTCTCACAAAAGGAGATACTGCCAGCCTAGCTATCTGGAATTTTGTAAATAATTATGTCGTTTGTGAATACCAACATGATTCATATAAGATGTTTGTGTTACAAATGTATTAGAGCTGTATGCCATATAAGATGGGTTGTATAGATGTGTGCTGAAGAGATATTTTACAAAGTGCTGTTTGAAATGTATCCACAGTGTACCCTACTGGAACAGAACAGAAATGTACATACACTATTGTAACAGTTTAGATGTATATATTTTAACAGGGGAAACTGGAATACAGGAGGTTACTGTGCAAAACTTCAGAAAATAGCTGAAATTAAATTACTTTATGGCTAAACCATAAAAAGATAATGTCTTTCAGGTTTCAGTGCAGCAAGGCGACACAATGCCTAAAACTAAGGAGCTTTCTGTATTGTCTTGAAAGTGTTTTATTGTTTTATGACTTCTACCATTTGCCAAAGATCTGAGGAAAAGCCATTGTCTATTTGTTTTCACATGTAGATGCTAAATACTGCCAGATTCCAGCAGTGGGGGGTTTCACTTAGGATAAAGTCAGATGACAAGAAATGATGTCATTTTGGAAGCTATCCCAGCAGTAATATTTGAGACATTAATTTGAGAGGTCTCTGAGAGAGACAGCATTCTGTATTCTGTCTTGGACCTAACAAGGCCCGTTCACCACACATCTGCCTTGCTCTGAGTATTTATAGGTTATAGTAATTGTCTTAGATGCAGTCAGGAATATAGCAAAGCTTAATTTAGGTGTTTTTTTTAATTTATTTGAGAGTGTCCTGCAATGTTGTTTTAAACATTTCCTGTGATTTTTGAACTCTGTTGTCACTGTAAATATATACTGAGTATTTTCTTGTACTTTTATTATTTATTATTAAATACATTTAAACATTTCATTGTGACTGATCTGTCTACAGATATTTAAGTTCTGAGAGTACTTGCATATTTATTTGGTGACACTGTGGGCCACTCCTAATAGCCTTGCTCTTGGTCAAACTACCATTTGTATTAATAGTAACATTACACAGTAAGATTGGACATGCATTGATAAGGGCCTTAAAGTAGCTGATAAGGAGCTGGCTGGTGGCAGTGATAACTATACCTTATAGTCTGGGCAAAAGGGGACATAGCTAGTAAGGCTGTGCCAGCCTTTCCCGTGTGTGTGTGTGTGTGTGTGTGTGTGTGTGTGTGTGTGTGTGTGTGTGTGTGTGTGTAAATCAAACCTCAAAGAATGTGTGTGTCAGGTACTTGGGCAGGAACACAAAGCACTTGTTGGACAGAGGCTGCTGGAGGTCTTGGCTTGGCCACTCGGCTGAGATCTCAACGCTGAGATCTCAACTCTATAGCTGTGCCAGTGGTGAATTTTACTGGGGATCTGGAGAAAGAGGGAGAAATCAGCCCCAGACTGACTGTGGTCTCTGTGTGCTCTTAAAGGAAGTTGCACTTGATGCAGAAACTTGCATCTGGTAGTACCA
This sequence comes from Protopterus annectens, assembly GCF_019279795.1. Lineage (NCBI taxonomy): Eukaryota > Metazoa > Chordata > Ceratodontiformes > Protopteridae > Protopterus > Protopterus annectens. Next base: position 551,458,378 of record NC_056730.1, on the reverse strand, counting down.
TGTGTGTACCTTGTCATCCTCCCAATGTACGCCCCCCACTGCTGCCAGTGATGAGGATTGAGGCTCCTTGATTACTGGTCCAGTGGTGGGGCATCACAATCACAGACTTAAGTCTTATTATTTAGTGAGCACAATCCTCGATGGTTTGCTAGAAAACCTCAGATTTTATGAGGAACAGACCAACAATATGACTCAATAATCTCAGTATTCTGCGACATTCTGGAGAGTTAAAAGTTATGATCTTGAGTGATCTACTAGAAAATCAATCATTTTACATGGGTTGGGGCAAAAAATATGAGGCAAAATCAGGGGCATTTTGCAAAAGTCCAGACAGTTTATTTATTTATTACTATTTGTTTAACAGGTAAGTGACTGGTCTATTGAATCCTTTCAGCAATAATCCAGGATTAAGAGCAGCAGATACAATGTATACAGATACAATAAGACATTACACATATGTACGTACTTGGTACAGTTGAGCGATATGTTCTGCACGTATAGTTTGATTTCCATAAGTTGATGCAGACCTACATGTTTATTGCTTTTCACCCACTAAGTATCAGGACAGGCTTTGGCTCTTCTGTCTAATAACCAGTTTTAGCAGACTTTTCCACAGAGGTACATTTCACTGGAACTAGACTGACTTCCTGGTAGAAATCATTTTGCAGTATTTAATTATTCATTCTTTCATTCTCTTAGACCCCCTTTATGTTATTCAAGTTAATTATGGGTGTGGGCAGAGATTCCTGACAAGCCATGGGAGTTGGTCATAAAAACAGTTTAGATTCATAGATATTCCAATGACAACAAGTCTTATGACAAGTCATGCCTTGCTAGTACTCTCCCTCAGGCAGCACCTCCCTTCTCCAGGAAGGCCATACCAGTCAGACCCAGAGTAAATTTGAGGATACCCATCCAGTTATCTACTTAATGTTTAAAGTAAGAAAATGAATCACACTGCTTAACATGTTGGGGAAGTCTATTCCAAATGTTTGGGAGACACTGCCTTACCCTATGCTGTATTTATCTGTTGGTGAAGATTTAGGTCCCTGGTTCTAGTATTGGAGGAGATACTGGACTTGCAGAGAAACAAAAGGTTCAGGCCAACTGGGTCTGTAATGTCCAATAAGTAAGACAGATATCTCCCCTCAAACATCTGTATGACATGGAGTAAAGAGATTAAGCCTGTGATCCTTTTGCTTATCATTGCTGAGTATAAGGGAGGGATTACCTTTTTAGAATATGCTGATATTCCTTTGGAAATTAGATGGACTAAATAATCATTTTGTAGTGGTCTGTTGTCTGTACAGTATGATGAGGGGAAGGATTGCTTACAGAAAGTGATGATACTATACTTTTTAGCATATAGTTTGGGATCATTTTTAGTACACAAAAGGTTTACTAGGGAGAGTTCATTCAGGAGAGTTTGGGTGACAAAGGGTGACTTAACAACAACCTCCAGTTTGCAGTCATCTGCAGACGTTATTAGCCAGAGGTCCCGGCTGCCCACTTGGAGATATGAGAAGTAAATTACATTTCCTGATACAATAATAAGGTTAATTAGAAGGATATATGAGGATGGGAGGCAAATATCAAAGTGGGGGAGTTCATCTCTGATAAGTTGTATCTGAACAGAAGAACCAGGCAGGGGTATCCTCTTTCCCCTTTGTTATTTGCATTATATTTAGAAACACTGGCAAAGAAAATAAGGGACTCAGTAATTCAAGGATATAAATGGTATGGTGTTCAAAAAAGTTGTCTTTATTTGCAGATGATATTATTGGTGGGACCAGAAAAGGGCATCTCAGCATTGTGGAATATTCTGAGATGGTTCTGGGTTTTTTCAAGATATAAAATTAATAAGATAAAAAAGGATATAGCTATAAACTATGTACCAACACATGAATTGATCCAGTAATACCCATATTTATGGGGACATGATAAAATGAAGTATTTAGGAGTATGGATTAAAAAGGATTCAGTTATGGCAGCTAAGGATATATGGGATGAGACTAAATAAAAGACAGTACAAAAACTGAGAAACTGGAAGGTGTTGCCTACAGATATGAACAGCAAGATGCAAGCAGTAAAAATGTTTTCGGTCCCTTTAGTTAGGCATATTTCTATCAACCAGAGGAGAAGTTGTGGATAGTAATTAATAAAGGGTTGAAGGATTTTATTTGGGAGGGGAAGAGGGCAAGAGTTAAGCAGAATAAGTTGATTCTCCTTGTGACATCCCTCCTCTGGGCCAGTGATCTAGGAGCCTTAATCCACACCACTGACAGTGGTGGGGAACAATCACTGTGAGAAAAATAGACACACACACACACACAGTATTTTTAGATGCAGCTCTCTGCATCAAGTACTGTTTCCCATAAGAGCATAGTGTAAGGGAGTGATGCACACTCTAGTCCTGGGGCTGGGCTTTCTCTCTTATCTCCAAATAAGACTCCCCATTGACCACTATAGAACTGAGTCTTTAGCTGGATGTTCCAAGTCAGGTCCTCCATCACCCTGTTTGTGAAATCAGTGGTCTTATTGTACTTATTCAATGTAGCTGTTGCACATACTGTCTTTGAGATTTGATTTTCACACACACACACACACACACACACACACACACACACACACACACACACACACACACACACACACACACACACACACACACACACACACACCTGGGAAAGGCAGGCACAGCTTACCTGCTCTGCCACCTCCACCGAGACTATAAGGTAGATTTACTGCAACCAGAACGCCTGAAGCCAGCTACTTTAAGGCTCTTACCAGGGTACCCAATCACAGTTAGTAAAATAAATACTTATACGAATGGTAATGTTTAACCAAGCAGCAAGACTTTCAAGAAAATGGAACCACAGTGCCACTAAATAAATGCAAGTACTCTCAAAGGTTAAATATTTTCTAAAAGACCTGCCACAATGAAAGGTTTAGATATATTTAATGATAAATAAAAAAACATTAAAATACTGAATATCTATTTAAAATAAACACCAGAGTTTCAATCACAGGAAATATAAAAAAGCTGCACAAATGGAAAGACTCTGACAGATACAGAAAAAAAACAACATTTAGCTAATCTCACTATATTTTTTAACTGACTGAAGAATTACTGTTCCCTAGTTACTTACTAAAGCAAGGCAAGATGAAAGTGGATGAGTGTCTTGTCAGGTCCAAAACAGAGTGCACATCTCACATCTCTCACTAGTATACAAATACAATTTTAGTGTTGGCTACAGAATGACATCACATCTGGTCAACTGACTCTGTGGTTCCCACACTACCACACTAGAAACTGAGCCAGGATCTGGCATAGATGTATACAATAATTCCAACACTTCCACCCTTCCTGCAGAAACTAACAAGCCATTCTTTAGCACCCCAAGGTAGCAATTAGTTCACCACTAAGGACAATAGAGCAGGATACCAGCCCAGGCTTTTCACAGACATTGTGTCTCTGGCTGCATTCAGACCAGTGAAATAAAATCATTATGGCCTAAACCAAGTCATTTAATTTCAGGCTGTTTTCTTAAGGTTAGCAAGGCTGAGCTTAAACTCTTCCCTTCCAGTATCCTCTGTTAAATTATATACATTTTGTCAGTTACAATAATACAGTCTAACATACATGCATATTTCTTTTCTGTCCAGCAGGAACCTCCATTGATACATTGTAACACAAGCATTTGAACAAATTTGTTTGGTATTCAAATGACATATAATTCTTTACAAAACTCCAGCTAGCTATGCTGGCATATGTTACACCTGCACTGCCTTACTCCCTCCTGGCACATCTGGCACTACCCCACATCATCACATCTCTCCCCCCTTTGAAGACTCAAACAAGTTTTTCAAGTGATCCTGGAGGAACGTTGCTTGAGAGAAATGAGACTATCTGGGAACACATTAATCCATACCATGTCTTGAGAACCCATCTACACTGGCATTGTTGACCCCACTACTGTGCTGCACTGTCATGTCATACGCCTGAAACCCTAGGCTCCACCTTAATAACTTGGCATTTTGTTGGCTGGTTCAATGTAGCAATGTTAAGGGATTGTGGTCTGTAACCACAGTGAATTTTATTCCATACAAATAGGGCTGATGTTTTTGCAGTGCCCATACTATGCCTAGACATTCTTTTTCCTACAGCTGTGTAACTTTCCTCCCTGGGTTGGAGTTTATGGCTGAGATATACAGCAGGGTGCTCTTCTCCCTCTGAGGAAACCTGGCTGAGTACAGCCTTCACCTCATGGTTTGAAGCATCCACCTGCACAACAAACTCTTTGTTGTAATCTGGAATGGCTAGCACAGGGGGTCCTCCAAGGCCCCTTTAAGCTTTTGGAATGCCTGCTCGCAGTTTGGGGTCCACACAGCCTTATCTAGCCTGCTTTTTCTTGTCAGGACTGTCAGAGGAGCAGCTATTGTACTATAATTGGGAAAAAAGTTTCAATAGTACACCATTGTCTCCAAACATGCCCTCATCTGCCTATTGGTAACAAAGGCAGGCCATGCTTGAATAGCTTCCACTTTTGCACCCTCTGGCCTGATCTTACCACTCTCCACTCTATGTTCCAGGTAGGAGACCTCAGCCATACCCACCTGACACTTACTGGGCTTAATGGCCAACCCTGCACTTTGCAGTCTGACCAGGATCTCCCTGACATTCTGAAGGTGCTCTTGCCAGGAACAGCTGTAGATGTCAATATTGCCCAGGTAAGCAAGGGCATAATCTGGAAGGTTGCTGGGGTATTTTTCATCCCAAAGGGCATCTTTGTGAACTCGTATAATCTGAAAGGAGTCAGAAAGGTTGACCTGTCTCTAGTGGTGGAAGTCAAGGGCACCTGCCAGTAGACATTGGTCAAATCAATAGTGGTCAGATACTTAGCCCCACCTAGCTGCTCTTAGGCTTCACCTGTCCTAGGCATGGGGTAAGCATCTGACTTTGTGTGACTGATTAGTTTTCTGTAGTCTACTTAGAACCTGGTGCTGCCATCCATCTTTGGTACCAGCACCAATGGGGAGGCCCAGGGACTGCTGGACTCCTGGATTACTCCCAGTTCCAACATTTCTTGTGTCTCCTCCCTCAGAGTCTGTTGGACTCACTCAGGCACCTGTAAGGGGCCTACTTTATAGGTCTTTGGGTTCCTGTATCCACATGGTGCTGCACCAGGTGGGTGCACCCAGGTTTCTCAGTGAACATGTCCCCAAACTCCTGCAACACTTCTCAAATTTCTCAAACCTGGTTAGGGGAGTGCTGCTGGGACATTGTTATCCCTTCCAATGAGGTGTTAGTCCAAGCCTCACTCAGGAGATCAGTCACCAGATCCTCCTCAGGCTCCTTCTGCCAAACACTGCAAATACTCAGCACAAGGGCCTCCCTATCATGGTAAGGCTTCATCATGTTAACATGGTACAGGCTGTGCCCCTGCCTCCTGCCTAGCAGTTTTACCATGTAGTCAACATCACTGACCTTTCTTACCACTTTGAAGGGTCCTTCCCAAGCTGCCTGCAGCTTATTGTGCCTGACAGGAATGAGCATAATAACCTAACAGCATACTGTTTAGCTCGAGCATTATTGTCATGCCAGACCTTCTTCTGCTATTGGGCTCCTGCCAGGTTTTCCTCCGCGAAGCCGATGAGCTCCCTAAAGCTTGTCCTGATGTTTAGGGTATGTGCCACAACAGACTTCTTGTGGGATTCACACACACCCTCCCACTCATCATGAATCAAATCCAAGGGTCCCCACACCTGAGGCCACTACAGCAACTGAAAAGGTGAAAACCCTGTGGATTCCTGGGGTACCTATCTGTATGCAAACAGCAATGGGGCAAATATTTGTCCCACTCTCTCTTAAACTGGTCTGTGAATGCTCTTAGCATGATCTTCAGTTTAGAGTGTAACCACTCCACAAGACCATTAGTCTCGGGGTGGTAGGAGGTAGTCTTTATGTGCTTCATACCACAGCACTTCCACAAACAAGCCAGTAGGTTTGACATGAAATTGGCACCTCTGTCAGTCAGTATTTCTCTCGGGAAACCTACCCTGCTGAAAATATCTAACGAAGGATTTGCCACCTTCTCTGCTTCAATGGATGACAGAGCCACCAACTCAGGGTATCTAGTAGCATAATCTACGGATCTATATTAGATCACTGAATGCTTAAAAAAGTGAACGGTGATTAATCGACCCTATGTAAGTGAAAGCTTACAATTTTGAACTGTCAGAACAGTGATTTTTCCCTAGGAAAAAAAATCACTGTTCCAACAAAAAAAAATAATAAAACACTTTATACATTACATTAAGTGGCACACCCCCCTACTTAAATATACCAACTCTGAGACCACACTACAGTGCTGAATACACAAAGTAATGAAGCAGCCAAGCAAATTCTTTCCCAGGGAAAGAATTCGCTCAAAAGCCGCTTCAGTATTTTGCCATTTCAGGCTTTTGAGTTTGACCAAGACACATTCGAAAGAATGCATCTTCAGTCTTCAAATAGGGAACCTAATCTACTGCCATTAGGACATATTTCTTCCCTGTGGAACTTGGGGTACTCTGAGGCCCCACAATATCCATAGCTACTCTCTGAAATGGCTCCTCAGTCACAGGCAAAGGCATCAAAGGAGCTTTGACCTTGGCTCCTGCCTTGCCTACTTTTTGGCACTGCTCACAGGTTCTGCAATACCTTGTTACCTTCCTTGCAATCCCAGGCCAATAAAAGTTCTGTATAATACATCACTCGGTATACTTTATGCCCATATGACCTGCAAAAGGAATGTCATGGGTTATGGCTAGAAGTGCCAGATGGTAAGCTCCACGCACTACCAACTGATGTATTACCTCACCCTCTAGCCCTCCCTCAGGAGTCCACTCTCTATACAGTAACCCTTTGTTCCACTATGCAGACCTCCCTTTCTCTTGAGAATTAGGTGCCTCCTTAGCTACCTCCCTCAAGCCTCATAATGTAGGGTCTGAAAGCTGAGTCTGTCTCAACTCTACCTTTGTGACCCTTCCCGGCTCCCCTTCCACAGAAAGTCAAGTATCTTCTGACAGTGGTGCCTCACTGTCAGCCTGGGTACTACCACTTACCTCTCAGTCACCTTGTCCAAAGGAATATCACTACCTATCAGCAGCTGTGGCTCACTTTCAGGCTCATTGCTACAGGGTATCTCCCTCCCTGAAATAGCCACATCAACAGCCCCAGCTTCAGGTGCAGGGTGTCTGTCTGTCTCTCCCCAAGGCTATGAGACCCACATCCCTGTCTACAAGCCTGACTGCATGTAACTGCATGCACACAAGGTATGGCATTATCAGAATCATTCCCTATCAAGACATCTGAAGGGATATCCTCAAACACACCTAATTGCTTGCTTCCTTTTCCACCCTCCCAGTCAAGGTGAATCCTGGCAAAAGGTATTTGGAATGGGGTCCCTCCTCAACCTCTGACTGGAGTGAACTTCCCAAGCAAGTACTGCTCCTCTTTAACCACTGCAGGCTTCACAATGGTTATGTCACAGGCAGAGTCTCTCTTGATAGTGGTCTGTTTTCATCCACTAAGATAGGATACAAACTCTGGTGATAGTTTGGTAACCCTGTTGTCTCCAGACAACTTACCATTGACATGCTGTTATTCCCACTTGCTGGCTCCCTCACCTTGCTTCAGTGGACATTTGTATGCTATATGGCCCCCTCTGGTTACATTTAAAGCATCTAAACCCTGATCCTGGCCATGTACCTGAACCAGTGGCTTCCCCTTTTACAAGTGGATGCTGTTTGAGTGGTTTAGGCTGCCCACCATGGGTTCCCTTATATCCATATGCAGCAATGGGTACCCCCTTTTTGTGCATTTGTACCTTGCTTGACAAACACAGATCCCCTTTTCTCCCCAGCTCATCTGCAGAGTAAAACTCACAGTCTGCCAACCAGATTCTATATCCTCAGGCAAACTGCTAAGAGCTTGTTCCCTCACTAAAAGGTCTGCCAGCCTTTCAAAAGTAGTGACCTGATACCCACTCACCCACCTATGAAAATAAGTGCTTAACTCAGCAATATAATTACATACACTTTCCTCTGCCCTATGACTATGCTCATAAATTATTTTTCTGTAAGCTTCGGGTGTTAACTCAAAGTATTACAATAAACATTGTTTAACCTTTTCATACTTTAAACACAGGATATTAGACAATTTAGAAAGAGCAGTTACAGCTTTATCATGGAGTAAGCGGGTCAGGAACCGTACCCAGAGCCCTTGATCAATATTATACTGTTTATGTACTCAAATTTATGAATAAAACTATGACAATTATCAACTTCTGCGTACTGTAGAAGAAATGTACTGACCTTTGTTGCTTCTGGGGTTCAGTTTTTCCCTTCCCCCTTTACCTCCATGTTCCTGTCGAAGAGTCAGCATGTCCCTCTCATGTTGAAGCTGCTTCTAATTTCTTCAGCCTCCAAATTCTGCAGTCTCTCTGCCAATTCTAATTCCATATGTTTTACTCCAGATGGGTTTTTAAGTTCTCTGAGGAAAATGTGAGCTGTCCTGTTTCTGAGGGCTGCACATCCCCATCATCAGACTGGTTGTCTTCCTGGTTGCTGGTCTGTGCTGCAGCTGCAACTAAGACTGAAATAATTTTTTATTTAGTCAGGTGGCCATGCACCAGTCCTTTGGATTTGTACACCTTAGCTTACTGGTTCACTGTCAGCTTGCCATGATCATCTACTGACACCTTTGCCTGCTTTCCCTGACTAAACTAAACTAAAAAAATAAATACAACTGTCGTGAAAAATGAAACTCTGCATGTTTCCCTTGTGGCTGCTGGGAGTACACTCCTTTACTGACAAATGCTTACAGGCTACAGAATTTCAATTACTATCTCACCACTGCCACCAATATGTGACATCCCTAGTCCATCCTCTGGGCCAGTGATCAAGGAGCTTTAATACTCACTACTGACACAGGTGGGGAACATTCACTGTAAGAAAAATAGATAAACACTCTATTTTCAGTTGCAGTTCTCCGCACAAAGTACAATTTTCCTTAAGAGCACACAGGGAGTGCACACTCCAGTTCTGGGGCTGGTCTTTCTCTCCAGACTCCAAATAAGACTCCCCACTAACTACTATAGTCTTTAGCTGGGTGTTCCAAGCCAAGTCCTCCACCATCCTCTCTGTGAAATCAGTGTTCTCCGTGTCCCTGTTTAAAGTAGCTGTCACACACACACTCTTTGAGATTTGATTTTCAGACACACACACACCTGGGAAAGGCTGGCATAGCTTACTCGCTCTGCCACCTCCACACAGACTATAAGGTAGATTTACTGCCACCAGAACACCCAAAGTCAGCTACTTTAATGCTCTTACCAGCGTACCCAATTACGCTTAGTAAAATGAATACTTTTAGAAATGGTAGTGTTTAACCAAGCAGTAAGTCTTTCAGAAACATGGACCCACATTGCCACTAAATAAATTCAAGTACTCTCAAAGGTTAAATATTTTCTAAAAGACCAGCCGCAATGAAAGTTTTAGATATATTTAATGATAACTAATTAAAAAAAAACATGAAAATACTGAATATGGGTTTACAATAAACACCAGAGTTTCAATCACAAGAAATATTAAAAACAACTCAGGTGGAAAGACTCAGACATATACAGGAAAAAAACAACATTTAGCTAATATCACTATAATTTTGTAACTGACTGAAGAATTACTGTTCCCTAGTTACTTGCTAAAGCAAGGCAAGATGAAAGCAAATGAGTGACTTATCAGGTCCTAAACCATAGTGCATACCACACATCTCTCACTAGTATTCAAATAGAATTTTAGTGTTGCCTACAGAATAATATCACATCTGGTTGTTTTTTCCACACACTACCCTCTCGCTAGAGACTAAGCCACCATCTGCTACTGATGTCTAAAACAATTCCAACACTTCCACCCTTCCTGCAGAAACTAACAAGCCATTCTCTGGCACCCCCCTCAGGTAGCAATCAGTTTACCACTAAGGACAATAGAGCAAGATCCCAACCCAGGCTTTTCACAGACATTGTGTCTCTGTTTGCATTCAGACCTGTGAGATAAAATCTTTATGGCCTAAACCAAGTCATATAATTTCAGGTTATTTTTCTTAATGTTAGCTGGGCTGAGATTAAACCCTTCCCTTCAGGTATCATCTGTTAAAATCTAATGATTTCATCAGTTGCAACAATACAGTCTCTGTCCAGCAGGACCCACTGTTGATACATTTTTAATGCAAGCAGCTTTACAAATCAGTTTGATATTCAAATGACATATAATTCTTTACAAAACTCCAACTAGCTATGTTGGGACCCACTGTTGATACATTTTAACACAAACAACTTCACAAATACAGTTTTAAAACAAGCATCTGTACAAATCAGTTTGATACTCAAATGACATAAAATTATTGATATTCAAATGATATATAATTATTTACAAAACTCTAGCTAGCTATGCTGGCATATGTTATACACTCACTGCCCTACTCCCCCTGGCACAGCTGGCTAGTCTTTTAGAAAATATTTAATCCACATCATCACACTTCCAACAGAACAAGGAGGATTAGGTTTATCTAATTTGAAGGGGTGTTTTAGAGCTACACAGTTAAGGTTCTAATACATAACACAAACAGAAAGCTACAATTCAAAGTGGAAATGGATGATGATGTAGCAGTGGGAGGTAATTCAAGAAATAAGGAAAAAATAGGATTTTGAGTGCAGATCCTTAAGGAGAATAACAACAGTCATACAGAATATTAAATTTATAAAGTAAAAGAAAGTATTCTAAGAACTATGCCAACACAGGAATGGAGAAAGGAAATTCTGCCAGTAGGGATGACTGTGATTAGGGGTACAGAAAACAGACAAGAGGGGACTTGAATATACTGCATGAAACTGGCAAAGGAACCAAGTTTTGGGAGCAGATAATTAGAGAAGGAAAAGTAATAGAATGGGAAGAGGCCAAGAAGATATTTGGATTCCAGGCTAGTGATTGCATTCCCTGTCAGGGACTGACATCAGAGTATAGACAGAGAAAGTGATGGGGAATCCTCAATGAATAAATGACCTGCATTGGTTGAGTTTTTAACTGAATCTAGAACAGAAGATGCTGTTAAAAAGGGGATAATTAATATGGCATATAAAATATTACACAACTATAGGAATCAATCAGAAGAGATCAGAAAAGTTTGGGAAGAAAGATTAGACATGCAATTCATAAAGAAACAATGGGAAGACATATGTACAGATCCCAAATATGCAGCAACGTCTAGAATATGTAGTCTTTTTCCTGTAAGTGTTTGCATATATACTTTTATACCCCAAGCAGAATCCAAAGAATTTTTCCTTAGGTAGATGGCAAATGTTGGAGGTGTGATGGGGAAGAAAGGGGTAACTGGGAACATATGTTTGGGGAGTATAATGAGTTGGAAGACTTTAAAAATTCCCTACACAGTATTTGGAGTGGGATACAGGATCTGAATTGCCTAGGCAAAGTAAGGCCTTGTTAAGTTAATTCTGGTAGCTGCCAAAAAGCAATTACTAGAAAATGGAAATCAAAATCTAAAAAAATATACTTGAAGTGAATATTGTAGCAGAGATAAGAGAATAGGAAGTGGGATCTTTGGAAAGTGGTAGGAGTAAATTACATACAAAGAAATGGAAACTGTGGGTACAATGCATGCATAAAATGTTTTACAGGAGGAATGAGGTTTAAGAGAAGGCAGGAATTTAATAATTTATGCAATGTTGCTTAGATTATAGGATATATAAAAACAAATGTGATATATATTTGTAAATGTGAACTTATTAACATGGTTTGATTACTTTTATATAAGTCTAGGTTTGCCTTATGTCACAAGTGCTAATTTGAGCCCTGAGGGACACTACTAGTCACTTTCATACATTCTGATGGGGCACCTGTAACTTACACGGTGTGGGTTCTATTTTTCAGCCAGTGTGCTATCCAAGTTACCTCATATGGATAGATTTTTATAGCAGTTAGCTTTTGTATGATGCCAGCATGGGGAAAGGTGTTAAAGGCATTTGCCTGGCCAGCATACACCATGTGTACTGCATGGGCAGTATCTACAGCCTCTGTAACCTTTTTGAAGAAGTTTACCAGTTTAAATAGACATTATGCACCTTTCATAAAGTCAAACTGTTGGAGGTGAAGTCTAACAAAGGTCTTGATCTCACAGTTTATGAGTTTAGTTATAATACAATCCCATGGTTTTGCAGATGAGGCTTGTAAGGCTGAAAGGATTGTAATTATTCATGTCAGTTGTATGGTCACTCTTATGGACAGACATCACCACTGCAGTGTGCCACTCAACAGGAATAATGCCAGATGCTAAAGTTAAGTTAAACCTCTTGAGGACTGTGTCTGCAAGGGCATGTTTAACATTATTTATTAAGCAACTAGGTATATGTTGTATAGTAGTAAATAAAGATATGATCAAAAGGATTGTTGTATACCAGAAATCTAACAAAACCAAGTATCTTGCAAGTTTTTTTTTCTTACCCAGATGTCACACTGTTATAAAATGTTTTATGGAGTGTTATAAACCTTGTTGATAAGCTGTGTGATGCACTTAAATGGGGCAGTCCCTGGCAGTACTGAATATTTTGACTCTGGCCTTTGATTAAATGAAACCATAGGAAAAGTCTCCATGGACCCCCTACTGTCCACTATTCCCCTTGAATATCCCAGTGTGCCCCCTACTTCCCCCCATCCTGGCCTAGCCACACCCTTCAGATTATTTTGTTACAGTTTTCTCATACTTTTTTGTACTCTTCAGATTTTCCTGCACTCTTTCACTATATCTTAACTAGACAAGAGTGTACCATAATAAATTAATAAATGAAGAGGAAATAATGTGGTAGTGGTCTCAGAGCCCCAGAAGCCATTGGGTTCTAGATGTCCTGAGTGACATTTTAGAGCTCTTTTTTTTCAAACTTTTTAGCCAAAGATTGCCTGGACAAAAACTGTGGTTGAAAAAGTCATTCATTCTTATTGTTCATTTTCTTCCTGCATGCTTTCAACACTCCCCAAATGGTTAAGACTGCAATGTAATAACTGTGGAGGGAATAACAGAATTAAGCTGCTAGTCTGGAGGCTGCTTTGGCCCCTGAAGCCATGAGGTTCTAGATGCTGTGAGGTACATTCCTCTGCTTTTTGCTACAGTTATGACCTCAACAAGAATGATGACTAAGTAAAGAAGAAATATGTTATACCCAAGACTTAATAACCAAAGCTGGCAAAAAGTAGTTCCCAATAAACTGAGAAGATAAATGCTTGTAAAGACACATTAATCATATCTCAGAATAGTGTCAGTCTCCCTGTCAAAAGAAAAAAAAAATAGTCAGCAAACAAAACAGCAGAAGCAGGTTAAAGGCATCCAGCAGAAAAATAAAGTAATCCAGTAGCAAAACTTCAAGACGCCACCACAGCAAATGTGATACTTAACAAAGTATCAGTGCGATAGATATATAATAATAAAATGTCACCTTAGGTTCTGATGTAAATGGCAATACACCCAAATTCCACTACGATAACAGTGTGCCATTGAGCATTTCACTTCCAAAAATAAAAACAATGTATCAGCGTATCTTTAAATGCTTAACGGCTGAAAGCCAAAACATCAGCACGATAAAAGCGATGTTAAAAACCACCTTCAATTCATATTAGAAATGGCAATACGGCCAAATATTATCACGCCAATGCTATATCATTAAACTTTTTATTCCATCGCAAAATAAAAACAGAAGCTTCATGTAAGCGATTTCGGGTTACAACAAACCCTTCATCAGACAAACAGTCATCATTCATAATGCCAGCATTTAAATAGTATAAATTGGCGCCAAAAATTCGCCTTAAAGAAATACTAGCCATATTATAAATGTCATTACTAAAAACGCTTAAATAACTCATATCATTTAGTATCATAAAGCTTTCAAATATGCATTATATTCAAAGCAATATATAAATTAAATACATATTCAAAAACAATGAACTAGTGTGAATAAAAACAATAACAAACTAGTTCATAATAAAAACAACAAATATCCATTCATAATATATATGCTTAAATATTAATGTCATACACAATTCATTATTACACATAAATAAATATCAAGATACAATATTGTATCTGCAGCTGCAGTATCAGAAGGTATGTATATCATTAAAATCATATATAAAATGGAAAGCAATAATTAATTTCATGTCATATAATAAAATATATATTAATAAATATATGACAATAAACATTAAAATACTTTAAAAGTTTATATAAAAATAAAGAGTCATGGTTTATGTTTCAATGGCCTATTAATCAAAAATGGCTTTATTGTTGTTATTTAGATCTTTCCTTTTATCTGACTGCATGCAAATAATCCATCTATTCTCTTCCTGTTCAGTATAATTCCTAATATTACCTAATCTATTGCTTTTTGAAATTATTTCAATAACCATAAATTTAAATTTATGATCCATACCATTGTTTAAAACATGTTCAGCTAGTGCATTAGTTTCATCCTCAGGATTTATTGCATAAGTGTGTTCTCTTACTCTCTCTTAATGTTCTATTGGTTTTGCCTATGTAGAAGCAATGACATTTCTGACAACTTGCTAGGTATACTATATCTCTAGTTTGACAGTCAGCATAATGCTTAAAATAGTATATCCTCTCAGTGGCTGGATGTATAAACTTATCAGTTGCCATCATATATGAACATTGATTACATCCTCGGCATGGAAAAGTTCCATGCCTATTAGAGGATAATTTGGGTCTATAGTTATTCTTATTTTCATAACATAGTAACCTTTTAAGTGATTTATTATTGCGATAACTGTAACTCGGTCTCAAACCTACCAGTTCTCTTATTTCATCATTGGCTGTTAATATAGCCCAATTTTTATCTATAATCTCTTTTATGTCATTATTATTATTAGAATAGGGAATATTCAGTCTAACTTTAGTATGTGATTGGTTATTATTCTTCTGTCTATTAGCCTGTAAAACTACCTTATCTGTATCCCATTGATGTTAGAATGGGATGAGATTGCATGATAAATTACAACAGTCATACTTTTTGAGTTGCTGCTGTCACACATCATGCAACTTGCCTATTCACCCCAAAAAGACAGCCACCTTCTGTAGATCCAACTGATAATCAGAATATAGTAACATATTTTAATTGATCTAAGTTATATATTCACAATATGCCTCCTAACCCTTACGCCTCAAAGTTAGTCACCGGCATACACCTCTGATAAGCGGTTGTGGAAAAAGTGAAAAAATAATCAGAGTGACGTATGACAGCCTGTTGCTCCTATACAGTACAAAGCCCATAAACAAGCTATAATGATCTCATGTGCATATCTCTGAGGTCTGATTGCGGGAAAAGTTAAATAAATAATAACCACACTGTCAGAGCATCACACAAGCTATAGAGACATTCTGTGCATAGCTCTGAGGTTATATTGTGAGGAAAATTAGAGAAATAAAGAACACACTTTCCCCAGTCCCAAAGAAGTTGTAGTGACCCTCTGTGCACAACTCTGAGCTTTTATTGTGAGAAGAATTTAAAACAAATAATAATCTCTCTGTTCCCAGCCCCCCTCCCTGATACACACAAGCTACAGAAACCTTTTGCGCACCTCTGATCAGGGCCAGTTGTAGAACAAGTGGGTTCACAGCAGTAGTCTTCATTAAACCTGTGTCAAAATACACTTCTTCAACTTGAGTTTTGGTCACTGCCAGGATCCAGATGTTCTGTGATGCATTTGATGTCTTATTTTTGAAAGATGATGACTTGCAATGTATGGATCACTGTGATTATGTTTTGAATTTTGGTGGAAAGACATGGCTGTTAAGCACCATTCTGACATCAGAAGGATTCTTAGCAAGTTTTTATTAAGTACCTCTTACTATTGTTAAGCTCTAGTCACACACTAGAACATTACAGCAATCAGCAGTCACCACAAAAGAGCAGTGTGACACTGTCAAACACTTCATTTGGACATTTTTAAGAAGTTGACTGAAGTGTTTAACAGTCAGAATGAAGTGTTTGAACAGTTTCCGACCACTCTTCTGTGGTGGTTGTCCTCTGTGTGGCAACAGTAAGTGTGTTACATCACTACTGCCTTTATTCTCAGACTTCTGAGAATATGGCTAGTGGCTAGTGGATCAGATATCATGCAGGTAAGGTATCATCTTTATTTGTAATTTTCTATGAAATTTCTGTGCAGCCATTCCAAACATAACTCATATTTAAACTATATGCATCTTGTGTCACAGATTTCCTTTTGTTATGGCAGTAGACACATAAAGTAACTCCCCTTTCAGACCACTAAGTGCCCTTTTTGCCTTCCGCTCCCCCCAGCTTTCTGAATCTTACAGCAACCCTGGCTATCATTGAAGTCTAAGATGCCTGTAAAGATTCAGATTTTGATTTTCATAGATGTTTTGCACAGTCTTCAGTTAGACAGGGTAGAACAGAAAAAACATTATTTTTTAATCTTAAGCATATGACGTTTCAGCCACCAGGAATATTTTTTTTTGCAATAAATGTATAAAATAGTCACTATCTACAAGCTACTCATAGAGCTCTCCCTGTCTCTCTCTAGTTCATGAAGTGGATTATTACAGCCCTTGGCTTCCTCAGGGACTTTTGTGCTCAGACATCAAGGATCTCAGAGCATGCTCAGTCAGAGTCTGTGCACTTCAGTTCTGTGTTAAGTCTTGACCTGATAAAATCCACTAAATCTTCTGCTTCCTATTTCTCACCCAGGTGGTACATCTGGAGGTTATTACAGTGCATCCAGTTTTCCCTGATCCTTGCGCCAGTCAGCTAGCAGAGTAATTTATTTTAAAAGGAATTCAGTATAAACTTTACTTTCCTGTAATTCTTCATATGTGTCAAAATACTTACAAACATACATACATACATATGTTTCAAGCATGGGCATTAATGCCCTTCTAGCCTGCCAGTATACCAAAAACAGTTGTTTCCATAATAAGAGTTCAGGCTGTTCTTAAAAATATTTAAACCAGCGTTTTTCTTTAATGTAATTTGGTAGCCTATTCCATGCATGAGCTGATCTCTCAGAGAACCAATCAGTACACTTCTCATTCCTATAGAATCTTCTACACAGGTTGTCTGATGATTCTCTACTGCTTTTTGATAACCCCAAAGGTTCCCAGAGGTAGTTGTCTCTAAATTCCCTACATACCCAAATGAGGTCTCCTCTTAAATAGCTTTATGAGACACTGTACAAGTTCAGATATTTTAGTCTTTCATAACTTAAATTTCCACATCCATGGATGCTCTTGGCATATTTTTGCTGTACTCTTTCTAGTTTACTAATGCTTGTTTTCTTGTAAGGTTTCCATATTGCCACATTGTTATTCCATACTCAAGTTAGTGTCTAATGTAACTAACAGACAATGACTTCCTCATTTCTAATTTCCTAGACTTTATAAATGTTTTATACAACCTATAGTTCTATAACTATTATTAATCAATTGGTAGATATGATTAGAAAAACTCAAAGCTGGATCTAGCCATATACCCAGATCCTTAAATTAATCTACAGTTTCAATCACTGTATGCTTTATTACAATATTCACCTTCAGTTTATGTCTCCCATATCTCATATGCTTAGTTTGTAATGTATTTGTCAGCATATTATTCTGCTGTGCCCAAGTGGTCAATTTAGTCAAGTTATTTTGCAGACATGCCCTATCCATAACACATGAAATCGGTTTATCCAATTTCAAGTCTTTGCATACAGACTATAGAACACATCAGATGAAAAAGATAAATCTAAAAGATATAATCTAAACAAGTATGGGCCTAGTATAGTGCCCTGTGGGACACCCTGCCTGTTACCAGGAATTTCATACTTGCTATATCCTATTTGTAACCCATGCAGCTATCCACCTTATCAAGAGTACATCAATACCTAGTTGTTCTAATTTATTGATCAGTGTTTTGTGTATGACCTTGTCAATTGCTGAAGTTAAATCTATATAAATTACATCACAGCACAATTTTTCATTCGCAGCTGTTATTATATTGTCATAGAACATCATGTTACAGGTGGTACTAGGTCTATTTTCAACATATGCATGCTGATATATGGTTTCAAGTCCCAACCTTTTCAATTCTGACAATAATGTATCAATAGTACCTTCTTCATTATTTTTCCATAACATGAAAGTAGACTTAAGGGTCTGTATGTCTCTGGGTTTGCCCTATTTCCCTTAAAGACAATCTCCCCATATTTATGCAAACCAGTAAATAATAGATATAATGGTATGTTCCTCTTTAATTTCTCCAAGTTTTTTGGGTTTCTAATACCATGACAGGAATGGACCTCATTTCTAAGTCAAAGTATGATTAAAGTTGATGAAATTAGTATTGTTTCAATCTTTGATGCTAGCCAGAAGTGCTCCTTGCAGCATCTGTGATGGGTCCTGTAATGACTCCTTCTGCTCCACTCAGGGCAGTTGCTCCTTTCTCCCTGCCCTAGCTATGCTACTGGGCTCCTCCTGCACTTTGAGGACCAACATGTGAAATCTGTAAAGCTACAACTGAGAAAGAGAGAGAGAGAGAGAGACCATCAGCTAAATTATTACATTTCTCTGGCATGTGAATACCAATAAGAGATACATTAATCTGCATACTGTGAAACATTAAAAGCCTCAGCAATGACTGGAGCTACCTGTTTTGTCCGCTGCCAGAAACGTACCCTAAGTTCACTGCACAGTTGGATGAAAGGATTCCTACTTTCCTTAACTGCATCACCCTACTGCCCACAACAAAGAAATCATCCAAGTAATGTACAGTGAACTCTCAGCTGTCAGAACCAATGAAGCACCAAACTAAATTTTTCAAAAGTGGAACAGTAGCATGGCCATGTTAAAGTAAAAGTGACCGTCCACTCACATGTCCAATAATAGGGGAGGAAACTGCTAAAATGGGTGAAAATGTAGCATGAGGGCACATTTCTGAGGACAGTAGTATGGAGGGTTTGATTATTCATTTACTTGTGTTGTTAAATGGATAAGTACCACTCGTCCAGAGGCCCTATTTCAGAGACTACCAAGATAGGGGTGGCATTTCATTAACTTGCAAAGATCGCATTTATTACTCATTTTATTTATTTAGATTTGTTAATCGGGGCAGAGAGCTGATCTACTGAGGACCAATTTCAGGCTCAGCCCAGGTGTAACAACACAATACATTGACAGAGTTGAAATTAACTGAACATATTTCACAATAAAATCCAAGCATGAAGGTTTACAATCACAGCAGAATTAACCCAGAACATACAACTAAGTAACAGTGGTTGTATGAAAAAAGCAAAAGGATGGAAGGAGGGACAGAGAGTGGATGATCTTAGGGGGGTTGATGTGTACACTTAAGGGAAGACAAAAAAGAGGGGAAATAAGGAATGAGAAATGAAGTCAGCAATGAAAACTAATATTATTGCAATGAGAAAAGAGTTAGAGGTAGTGTTTTGGCATAAGTTATATTATTCACTGTTGGGGAAGCAGTGGCAGTCTCCATCTTTTGTGAGATAGTGTTTGAAGTTTTTTTTTTCTGAATTGCAGAAAAGAAGTAGAGTTCCTTATGGTAGTTGAGATAGAGTGCCAAAGCATTGGTCAAGGTATGGATAAGCTGTGTTCACTATATTTCCTAGAGGAGAAGGATGTGTGAAGAGATGAGACATGGTCTGGTTGAGCTCTGAGATTTTAGGATGTTTGCCAATTGTAAACCTTCCTGTGAGATACACAAAGGAGTTTTTGAATTGAAGGGATCCAAACAATAATTCAGCCTTCTGCAGCACTGACAGCTAGTTTGCCTTTTTGTAAACTGAACCATGGCATCCTATTCTTGGTGCTAGAGAGATGAAGTGACAGACTTTATGGGCTGTAGTTTTGAGAAAGGTAAGCTTTTTCTTAGATGCTGAGGCAATTGGTTATAGTGTATTCTCAAGTTGTGCTATTATTATGCCTTTCACTGCAGCTTTCCTGCTTGAACAACATAACAAATGTAAGCTCTTCCATGCCCACAAATGGTTTGTTTTATTTTGCTTTAGTCTTTTGAACATGTAGCTGGAAGTTAAGGGTCAGATATAGACAGAGTCCAAGGTACTCAAGGGAAGTGATGGTTTCCAGAAGACTTTGCTGTCCAGAATGAAGAACTGAGATGGGAAGGCTTTGAGTTTTTGAGTGGTGTGATGCCCCTACCACTGGACCAGTAATCAAGGAGCCTCAATCCTCACCACTGGCACCAGTGGGGGATGTACATTGGGAGGATGACAAGGTGCACACACACTATTTCCAGGTGCAGCTTTCTGCATCAAATGAAATTTCCCCTAAGAGCACACAGAAACTACAGTCAGTCAGAGGCTGGTTTCTCCCTCTTTCTCCAGATACCCAATAAGACTCCCCACTGGCACAGCTATAGGGTTGAGATCTCAGCTGAGTGGCAAAGCCAAGACCCCCAGCATCCTCTCTGTCCAGCCAGTGCTTCATGTACCTGCCCAAGTAGCTGACACATACACTCTTTGAGGTTTGATTTATGCACACACACACACACACACACACACACACACACACACACACACACACACACACACACACACACACACACACACACACCTGGGAAAGGATGGCACACATTTACTAGCTATGCCCCCTTTTCCAGACTATAAGATAGTTATCAGTGCCACCAGCCAGCTCCTTATCAACTACTTTAAGGCCCTTAACAAAGGGTGTCCAATCTTACTGTGTAATATTACTATCAATACAAAATGGTAGTTTGACCAAGAGTAAGGTTATTAGGAATGGCCTACACAGTGTCACCAAATAAATATGCAAGTACTCTCGGAACTTAAATATCTCTACACAGATCAGCCACAATGAAATGTTTAAATATATTTAATAATTAATAATAAAAGAACAAGAAAATACTCAGTATATAATCACAGTGACATCAGAGCTCAAAATCACAGAAAATATTTAAAGCAACATTGCAGGACAGTCTGAAATAAAGAAAACTATCTAAGCTAAGCTTTGCTATATTCCTGACTATATCCAAGAGAGTAGAAACTTACTTAAAGAGCAAGGCAGATGTGGTGAGTGTCTCTTATTGTTGTTGTTGTCAGCCCCAAGACAGAATACAGAATGCTGTGTCTCACTCAAAGACCTCTCAAAGTAATATCTCAAATATTACTGCTGGGATTGCTTGCAGAATGACATCATTTCTTGTCATCTGACTCTATCCCAAGTGAACCCCCTACTGCTGTAACCTAGCAGTATTTAGCATCTACCTGTGAAAATACATAGACCTCAGATCCTTGACAGATGCGGAAAATCAATAAAACAATCACATTCTTTCACATTTTAAAACTATTAATTATTCCACTTTAAAGACAATACAAAAAACTCCCTAGTACAGACACTGTGTCTTCTTGCTGCATGGAAACTGAAAGATATTATCTTTTATTGTGTAGCCATAAAGTATTTTAATTTCAGCTATTTTTCTGAAGTTTTGCTGGACTGAAGTTAACCTCCTATGTTCCAGTAACTGTTAAAATATATACATTTAAACAGTTACAATAGTGTATGTACATTTCTGTTCTTTTCCAGTAGGGTACACTGTATTTACATTTCAAACAGCACTTTGCAAATACCTTCAAGCAGTTTGTTATACACATGACATACAGTTCTAATACATTTGTAAAGCAAGCATCTTATACGCATAATGTTGATATTCACAAATTCCAGATAGCTGGGCTGGCAGTATCTCTCTTTGTCACACTTCTTCCCCCCTCAAAGACTCAAGATAGTTTTTCAACTGACCCTTGAGAAATGTTGCTTGAGAGGGATGAGCCTATATGGGAATACACTACCTCATACCCTGTCTTGAAAGCCCATCTGCCTTGGCATTGCTAACCCCACTGCAGTGCTGCACTGTCCTATCACATGCCTGCAATCCTATGCTCCACCTTAGTAGCTTAACATTGAGCTGGCTGGCTCAATGTAGTCATGGTCTATAACTACAGTGAATTTCCCTCCATACAAAATTAGGCTGGAATTTCTGCAGTTCCCACACTATGGCCAGACATTCCTTTTCTACAGCTGCATAGCATTCCTCCCTGGGTTGGAGCCTACAGCTGAGATATACCACTGAGTGCTCTTCTCCCTCTGAGAAAACCTGGCTGAGTACTCCCCCCACTATATGGTTTTTAGCATCCACCTGCACAACAAATTCTTTGCTGTAATCTGCACTGGCTAACACAGGGGGTCCTTCCAAAGCTCCCTTAAGCTTCTGGAATGCCTGCTCACATGCTGGGGTCCACACTACCTTATCTGGCCTGTTTTAACTTGCCAGGTCTGTGACGGGAGCAGCTATGGTACTATAATTGGGGACAAATGTTCTGTAGTACCCTGCTGTCCCCAACAATGCCCTCACTTGCTTTTTGGTAACAACGGCAGGCCATGCCAGAAAGGCTTCCACTTTGGCAGGTTCTGGTCTGATCTTACCACTCCTCACTCTATGTCCCAGGTAGCAGACCTCTGCATAAACATCTGACACTTACTGCGCTTAATGGTCATCTATGCCCTCTGCAGTCTGCTGAGCACCTCCCTGACATGCTGAAGGTGGTCTTGCCAGAAATGGCTGTAGATGGCAATATCATCCAGGTAAGCAAGTGTAAAATCTCCTGCTCCTGCTAGGATACAACCTACCAGCCTCTGGAAAGGTGCTGGTGAAATTTTCATCCCAAAGGGCATCTTTGTGGGTTGGGTGGGTGGCCTAATGGTTAAGGTGCTTGCCTTACAAACACAAGGTACAGGGTTTGAGTCTCACAAGGGATAATTGGCTAGGCTTAAAATGGCTCACAAGGGTAGTTAGCCTAGTACTAATCTATGAACTAATCTGTGAACTATGAACATACAAGCCAAAGGAAGTCACGAAGGATGACCTCTTTCTAGCGTTGGGAGTCAAGGGCACCTGCCAGCAGCCCTTGGTAAGCTCAACAGTGGTAGGATACTTAGCCCCACCCAGCTGCTTTAGGGCTTCATCTGTCCTAGGCATGGGGTAAGCATCAGACACTGTGTGACTATTTAATTTCCTGTAGTCCACACAGAACCTGGTGCTGCTATCCTTCTTTGGAACCAGCACCACTTGGAGGCCTAGGGACTGCTGGACTCCTGGATTACCCCTAGTTCCAACATTTCCTGTATCTCCTCCCTCAGAGTCTGTTTGACTCTCTCAGGCACTCTGTAAGGGGCTTGCTTCATAGGTCTTTGAGGTTCTGTATCCACATGGAGCTGCACCAGATGGGTGCACCTTGGTTTCCCAGTGAACATGTCCCCAAACTCCTGCAACACTGGTTGGTTTTCTCAAACCTGGGTAGGGGACATTGCTACCCCTTCCACTAAGGTGTTAGTCCGAGCCTCACTGAGGAGATCAGTCACCAGATCCCCCTCAGACTCCTCCTGCCATCCACTGTAGATACACAGCACAAGGGCCTCTCTATCATGGTAAGGTTTCATCATGTTAACATGGTACAGTTCATGCCCCTGCCTCCTGCCTAGCAGTTCTACCTTGTAGTTAACATCACTGACCTTCCTTACCACTTTAAAGGGTCCCTCCCAAGCTGCCTGCAGCATGTTGTTTCTGACAGGAATGAGAACCATAACCTGCTGCGCCACAGCATTCTCTCTAGCTCGAGCATTCCTGTCATAACAGACCTTTTTCTGCTGTTGGACTCTGCCAGGTTCTCCTGGGCCAAGCCCATGAGTTCCCTGAGCCTTGTCCTGAGATTTAGAACATATGCCACAACAGACTTCTTGTGGGATTCACTCACCCTCCCACTCATCTTGAATCAAATCTAGAGGTCCCCTCACCCTATGCCCATACAGCAACTGAAAGGGTGAAAAACCTATTTTTGGAGCATATCCCTATAAGCAAACAACAGATGGAGCAAATATTTGTCCCACTCCCTCTTAAACTGGTCTGTAAATGCCCATAGCATGGTCTTTACAGTAGAGTTTAACCTCTCCACCAGACCATTAGTCTGGGGATGGTAGAGGGTGGTGTTTAGGTGCTTCACCCCACAGTGTTTCCACAGACAAACCAGCAGGTCTGACATGAAATTGGCAACTCTGTCAGTCAGTATTTCTTTTGGGAAACCTACCCTGCTGAAAATCTCTAACAAAGCATTTGCCACTTTTTCTGCCTCAATGGAGGACAGAGCCACCACCTCAGGGTATCAGTAGCATAATTTACTACCACTAGGATATACTTCTTCTCTGTGGAACTTGGGGTACTCAGAGGTCCTACAATATCCAGAGCTACCCTCTGAAATGGCTCCTCAATCACAAGCAAAGGCATTAAAGGAGCCTTGACCTTGTATCTTGCTTTCTCTATGTTTTGGCACTGCTCACAGGTCCTGCAGTACCCTGTTACATCTCTGGAAATCATAGGCCAACAAAAGTTCTGCATATTATGTCTCTTTCTATGCTTTATGCCCATATGACCTGCATGGGCTATGGCTAGAAGTGCCAGATGGTAGGATGTGGGCACTACCAGCTGTTGTATTCTCTTATTCTCTAGCCCTCCCTCAGGGGTCCATTCTCTGTATAGTAACCCTTTGTCCCGGTATACAGATTCCCCCTTTTCTTGAGAATCAGATGCCTCACTGGCTACCTCCCTTAGGCTTTATAATGTAGGGTCTGAGAGCTGAGCCTGTCTCAACTGTCTCTTTGTAACCTTTCCCAGCTCCCCTTCCATAGGAAGTCTGGTATCCTCTGCCAGCAGTGCCTCACTATCAGCTTGAGTAGTACTACTCACATCTACCCTTGCAGTCACTCTGTCCAAGGGAACATCAGTACCCACAAGCAGCTGTGGCTCACCTTCAGTCTCACTGCTACAGGGTATCTCCCTCTCTGAATTAACCACCTCACCAGTCCTGGCTTCAAGTGTGCGGTCTGTCTGCCCCCCCCCCCAGGCTACCAGACCCACATGCTTGTCTCCATGCCTGACAACGTGTAACTGCATGCACATAAGGTACTGCATTATCAAAATAATTCCCTATCAGGGCATCTGTACGGATATCCTAAAACACATCTACTCGCTTGCTTCCTTTTCTACCCTCCCAGTCAATGTGAATCCTAGCCAAAAGTATTTGAAATGGGATCCCTCTGACTGTAGTAGACTGCCCAGACAAGTAGTGCTCCTCTTTATCTATTGCAGGCTTCATAATGGTTAGGTCAGAGGTTGTCTCTCTTAGCAGTGATCTGTTTCCCATCTACTAAGATAGGATATAACCTCTTGTGGTAGTTTGATACCCTTGTTGTCTCCAGACAACTTACTGTTGGTATTATGTCATTTCTACTTAGTAGCTCTCCCACCTTTTGTTCCCTACCTTGCCTCTGTGGACATCTATAAGCTACATGGCCCCCACTGGTTACATTTAAAACATTTAACCCTTGATCCTGGCCATGCACTTGAACTAGTGGTTCCCCTTTTACTGAAGGACTCTGTTGGGGTGGCTTAGGCTGCCCACCATGGGTTCCCTTAGACCCATGTGCAGCACTGGGTATACCTTTCCTGTGCAGTGATGCCCTACTTGCTAGGTATAGGTATCTCTTTTTCCCCAACTCATCTGTGTGGTATTACATTCTCTATCTGCTGAGCAGCTTCTCATGTCCTCAGGCAAAGTGTTAAGGGCTTATTTCCTCATCAAAAGGTCTGCCAGCCCTTCAAAAGTGGTGACCTGACACCCACTCACCCATCTATGAAAACAAGTGCTTAACTCAGCAGTATATTCACACACACTTTCATCTGCCTTGCTTCTATGCTCACAAAACTTTTTTCTATAAGTTTCAGGTGTTAACTTAAAACATTCTAATAAACAATTTTAACAATATTATAATTTAGGCAATCAGTATCAGACAATTTAAAAATAGCAGTTACAGTTTTACCATGGAGTAAGGGGATCAGGAACTGTACTCAGAGCCTTTGGTCATCATTATACTGTTTAAATACCCTTTCAAATATATGAATAAAACTATCAAAATTATCACCTTCTGTAAATTGTGGAAGAAATTTACTGACCTTTATTGATTACTCCCTTCCCATTACCTCCATGACCATGGTGAAGAGTCAGCATCTCCTGTTCATGTTGCCTCTGCCTCACATTTTCTTCAGCTTGCAGACATCTCAGTCTCTCTGCTGATTCCAATTCCAAAATCTGCAGTCCCTCTGCTGATTCTGCTTTGACCTCCAAATGCTGCAGTCTCTCTGCTGATCCTAGCTCTAAACATTTGGCCTCCAGTTCAAGTCTCTTTAACTCCAGATTGATTTTTAATTCCTCTGAGGCAAAGTTGAACTGTCCATTTTCCAAGAGTTATAAATCCCCAAGGCCAGTCTGGTGGTCTTCCTGGTTGCTGGTCTGTGATGCAGCTGTGACTAAGGCTGCAATTAGTCAGGTTAGCATGCACCAGTCCTTTGTCTTGGCACATCTCAGCCAACTGGCTCCTTGTCAGCTTCCCATACTTCTCTGCTGACATCCTTGACTGCTCTCCCTGACTTAAGTAAGCTAACACAAAATAAATAAAACTATTGTGATATAAAACTCTGAATGTCTATCATGTGGCTGCTTGAGAGAACAAACACCTTCTTTAATGACCACTGTTTACAGGCTACAGGAGCTCAATATCCACACCACTGAATCCCAATATGTGATGTGGTGATCACACCACTGCCAACCAATAAATGTGATGCCCCACCACTGGACTGGTAATCAAAGGAGCCTCAATCCTCACCACTAGCACCAGTGGGGGATGTACACCAGAAGGATGACAAGGTACACATGCAGTATTTCCAGAAGCAGCTAGTGCAATTTCCCCTAACAGCACACAGAGACCACAGTCAGTCCAGGGCTGGCTTCTCCCTCTTTCTCCAGATCCACAATAAGACTCCTCACTGGCACAGCTATAACGTTGAGATGTCAGCTGAGTGGTCAACCCAAGACCTCCAGCACCCTCTCTGTTGTCCAACCAGTGCTTCGTGTCCCTGCTCAAGTGCCTTACACACACACACTCTTTGAAGTTTGATTTACACATATACACACACACACACACACACACACACACACACACACACACACACACACACGCACGCACGCACGCACACACACACACACACACACACACACACACACACACACACACACACACACACACACACACACACACACACACCTGGGAAAGGCTGGCACACATTTACTAGCTATGCCCCCTTATTCCCAGACTATAAGGTAGTTATCACTGCCACCAGCCAGCTCTTTATCAGCTACTTTAAGGCCCTTAACAATGGGAGTCCAATCTTACTGTGTAATATTACTATTAATACAAATGGTAGCTTGATGAAGAGTTAGGCTATTAGGAGTGGCCTACACAGTGTCACCAAATAAATATGCAAGTACTCTCAGAACTTAAATATCAATACACAAATCAGCCACAATGAAAGGTTTAAATATATTCAATAATAAATAAAGAGCAAGGAAATACTCAGTATATAATCACAGTGACATCAGAGCTCAAAATCACAAGAAATATTTAAAACAACATTGCAAGACAGTGTCAAGTAAAGAAAGAAAACTATCTAAGCTAAGCTTTGCTATATTCCTGACTATATCTAAGAGAGTTACTATGCCCTAGAAATGTACTTACAGAGCATGGCAGATGAGGTGAGTGGTTCTTATTGTTGTTGTCAGCTCCAAGACAGAATACAGAATGCTGTGTCTCACTCAGAGACCTCTCAAATTAATATCTCAAATATTACTGCTGGGATAGCTTGCAGAATGACATAATTTCTTGTCATCTGAATCTATCCCAGGTGAAACCGCCACTGCTGGAAGCTAGCAGTATTTAGCATCTATCTGTGAAAATACATAGACCTCAAATCTTTGACAGATGCAAGTCATAAAACAATCGCATTCCTTTACATTTCAAAACTAGTAATTATTTCACTTTAAACACATTATAGAAAACTCCCTAGTACAGGCACCGTGTATCCTTGCTGCATGGAAACTGATTTATTGCATAGCCATAAAGTAATTTAATTTAAGCTATTTTTCTGACGTTTTTCTGGACTGAAGTTAACCTCCTGTGTTCCAGTTTCCACTATTAAAATATATACATTTAAATGGTTACAATAGTGCATGTACAATTCTGTTCTTTACCAGAAGGGTACACTGTGGTTACATTTCAAACAGCACTTTGTAAATACCTTCAAGCAGTTTGTTATACACATGACATACAGTTCTAATACATTTGTTACACAAGCATCTTATATACATTATGTTGATATTCACAAATGACATAAAATATTTACAAAATGCCAGATAGCTGGGCTGGCAGTATCTTGCTTTGTCACAAGTGGAATCAAACATCATGCCTTTATTTTTTTAAGGTTTAGTAGACGTTTCCTAGAATTTAGCCAGCTGGCAAAGAACAGGAGACCTTGTTGCTCTTGGACTTGGATGGTCTGTAGGTGATGAATTTGATCTGTAAATAACTGTCATCAGTACAGAGTGTAATGGGGAAAATGTGTAATGTGAGAAGGGTGACTAATGATCTAGGTGAAGAAAAGTGGGAGGGTACAAACTGAGACTTGGGAAACTCCTTTGATTACGGGGTGCTCTGGGTGAGTGGTAGAGCCTGTTTTAACACATAATTAATAGCGGTAAAGGAAGTTATAAAACAAAATAAAACACAAGACAAATGTATATATAGGCATTTGAAGAGTAGCCTTAGGAGAATGCATCATACAATGATAAAATATTTATATAAATCAAAACATAGCACAAATATCAATGCATGGTCCAGACCAAAATAGTATGCATAAAGTCCGGTTTGTAGGGAATTGTAAGGATTAAATATATATTAGTATATACCAGTATTCCATTATTCATATTGCTATTGGTGATAGGGCATCTGATAATCTACATTACCTACATATCTGGTAGTTTAGGACTAACAACAAAACACATTTATAATTAGATCATAAAATCATAGAAAATATAAGGCAACTGGGCCAGAAGGCCATTAAAACCTTGACAGTTCTCAACCTAGGCCTTACCTCCCTTTTCAAATGAGGACAGGCCAGTCAAACCAGGACTAAATTTATCCAATTATCTAGCTCCCTTTTGAAGAAAGATAGTGAATTGTGCGCTTAATTTGAAGAGGAAGTTTGTTTCAGAGAAAGGGTAGTTGTGTGGCAAAATTGTCTCTTCACCTTGTTTTATTTAAGTAGATTTAGGTCTCTTGTCCTATTATTTTTTTTGTTTGTTTGTTTAATTTATGAAGATATAGGAGGCCTTGTACTAATGGATATGTTATGGCTCAATAAGCAAGGCACATATCACTCATAAAGCATCTATAGGATACTAAATACAGGGATAGAGTGTTCAGTCTCTTTTGGTTGTTCAGATTTTTAAGCCCTTGATCTTTTCTGTTAAGGACGGGTCTATATCAAAATTCCGAAGAGATAAAACACCGAACGTGAAAACATCATACCCAAAATATCAAATGGTGAAAATAGCGAAGCCCTGGAACATTGAAATCTTACCTAGGGCAAGATTTTGGTGGGCCATTCCGTGGCTTCGTTATTTCCTCCACTGTGGTGCGAGAGTTACAGACCTTAGGGTTAGGGTGCGGGTTATGCTAAGTGGATAGTTAGTAATGTATGTATGGTGTAGTGTAGGGTTGTGTTTTGTTAACTGTATGTGTGTGTATTAATTAGTTTGTGTATAGATTCGTAGGGTATGTATGCGATGGTTACGGACCTTAGGGTTAGGGTGTGGGTTAAGGTAAGTGGATAATTAGTAAAGTATGTGTGGTTTAGTGTGGGGTTGGGTTTTGTTAACTGTATGTGTGTGGTTTATGTATTTTGGTGTGCTTGTGTTGTGTGTATGTTTCTCGGAACAACAAATTTTTTCCCTGGGAAAAAAATTCTCTATTCTGAGCATTCAATGTTTTCAATAGTCGAAATTTCAAGTTCGAACATATGGTGTTCGACATTTTGGAATTTTGAATATATGATATAGACCCGTCAGGGACCTCTATGGCCTTTCCAGTTGCTTAATGTGTCTAGTAAGATACATTCCAAACAGGGCATTGTATTCTGTGATAGGTCTAATCAGTGCAGAATACAAGGGGATAAGGACTTCTTTTAATCTTGAAGACACACCTTTTACAATGATTTGTGCAAGATAAAATGACTTTCTAACCACAGTTGCAACATAATGGTCAAATGAGATGGGACTATCTACCCACATTCCAAAATCTCTCACTATATTCTTACGTGAAACATCGTGTATACTTTAAGTTGGATGGAGGGATTGTTTATAGAATGTGACAATATTGCACTTTTTGGCATTAAATTTGAGTCTGTTTTTAGTATACCAATCATTAACAAATGTAAATTCATGTTGGAGTACCTGTGTGTTAGAGTGGAAATTGATGATGAACATAAGCAGACTTGGATAACCATAGATCCTTGTTTGAGATTTGGAGATGAGAGAAGTAAATGCCAAATAGCAGAGGATCCAAGACAGATCCCAGGGATCTCCATTAGCCACCTTCACTCTCTGTGGAGAAGCAGCCACCACCCTCACTCTCTGGATTCTGTCCTTCAACCAGTTTGCAATACATCAAACTACATAGGATTCGACTTGAAATGCATTTAGTTTGTTCATTGTGTTGGCATGAGGTATACTATCACATGCACTGGCAAGGTCAAGGTTTACAGTATTTAATATTTAAAATAAATCGGTAGTGGAAATTGTATTTAGCACCAAAACAGATGTTAAAAAGTAAAATTTGGACAAACAGATCCTGGCCTGTGATATTTAATATAAAATAATGAATGGAGTAGATACTTTTAGCACTTAAAACCATTGCTTTTGCTATTATTATAATTACTTAAAATTATTTAATAGTACAATTTGAATGAAGCATCAAAACAGTCCTGAGGATTCATAAAAAACCCTAGCATTCATGTTAAGGCCCTGTTTTCATAATGCAGTGATTTCCTAGTCAGAGCCACATTAAACTCAATGAGGAAAGACTTCATCATCAGTTAATTTGTATGTCTCTATCTCAGATGACTACCACGAATGCAGATCAGTACTTTGGTACTGTAGTTAACAGTGGCAGCCACATCATTTTAGCACAAGCCCCCCCCCCAATCACTTTCCCACACACACCATATACCCCATACGTGTTCCTGTAGTAACAACATACACAATACCTCCTTTTCCCCTTCTCTGGTAAGTCACAGATTATTACAGTTAGTCCTTAATACATATTAGGGTACACCAGTATGCTAGTATATTACTACTGGTGATAGACATTTGATAATCTGCATTGTCTAGGTGCTTGGTAGTTTAGATCTAAAGAACAAGGTGTTTATGACTAGCTCATATAATCATAGAAAGTATTAGAGTTTCACACTCGATATCCTTCAGTAAATGCATACTAGTGCAAAAGATGTTTTGTTAGTGACTTTCTATGTTTGTAGGATGAATACTTACAATATCTCCAGGATTTTATCCCATCATTACTTTTGTTTTTTTTTTCATGATGTCTTGCACAACGAGGTCGATTGGTATGCTTAACATTCATAGATCCTCTTCCTCGTAAGTCAGAAACTGATGCAGGCATTGCATAATGCCCAAGATCCTCAATATATATTAAAAAAAAAACTGTTGTAGTAATTTATCAGTTACTGCAGCAGATTAATTCTTTGGTTTTGTGTATCATGGGTGCAAGGTTCAAATCCTTTTCCCCCTTTCTACTTGATTTTTTTCTTACTTGTTTATTTTTAGCATGTTATCCTTGATGTCTACTGGTAATGCAGAGGACTAATGTTGTTGATGTGAGTACAGTTTAAGACACACTACACATCCCTGGAGTCTAGTGGTTCCCTGCACCACTGTTGAGTTTTGTTTTCTAATACGCACTTTTAAGGCATGTCTGGTGCCTTTCTGGCACATTATGCAGTGTAATTCCTGGTGTCTAGTGTCCCACCTCCCCAAACCTCTCTGTGGTTAAGGCACATAGCTTAAGACTTATCCCTGGTAGCTAGTAGGTCCCCCTGCCTGATTCATGTTCTGTTTAAATGCCACTCATGCATGACTTCAAAGTGGTATCCCTGATGCCTAATGGCTTTCCTATCCTACAATCCCCATTCTGTTTAAATGCCATTCAAGCAACAGTTTAAAGGGTTACAGGTCAAAACAGTAAACACTCATATTAGCGAATGCTTTTTGACCTTGTAAATAAGAGGAAACACTCATATTAGAAAAATGTCATTTTGTATGGAGTTTTTGCCAGCAGCTTGTTTTATGAGATTGAATTGCAGTTTCGCCACTGTTGTACAATCTCAGAGTGGGTATGTATAATTAGCAGAAGGGCTTGCCTCCCTGCAAAATAATTGCTTTAGTTTTGCTTATTTGAGATAATTTTAGATTTGCTATAAAATGATTGCTGTTTTTACATACACTCATTAGAGTGTTAAATGTTAGATGAGATAATCATTTAAAGAGGTATCCCTGGTAGCTAGCGGTTCCCTCCACCCAATGTTGCAGGCTCTACTCGTTAGTCTAGAAGTGTGCGGAAGGATGATAGACACACACACACACACACACGCACACACACACACACACACACACACACACACACACACACACACACACACACACACACACACACACACACACACACACACACACACACCACACACCTTCCTAAATTACTTCCCCATCCACTAACTCCCCTATCACTACCCCCAGGCAGACATATACTCATCCATAAACTTATACATGCAGCCCCTTGTAGATACCCACACAAACTCACCTTAACACTATCTTACCAGTAAACACCTAAGCACCTTTTGGCTGTGTTCACTACTGTGAGAGGCCAAGAGTGGACGTGTTAATGTATGCAGTCAAGCAATTCTCTGAATCACTCAGCTGTGTAAATTCCTTGCTGCAGCTAGTTCCAGGGAACAGTATATAGCTAATTAGCATAGTTGCACATCTTCATGCAGAACCACCATGATAGGGCTGTCTTTGAATTCCAAAAAGGTATCTTGAGGTGATAACCTTTATGAATTTGGACCAATCCACTCTGGCTTATAAGCAGAGTTTAAGGTGCTATGTTTGACGATGCTCAATATGTAAGATTTGTGGGAGAGAAACTGAAACTGAAAGTACCTGTGTCTCTTGAATACAATGTTGTGAGACTTTGTGAGGTGCGGGAAAGAGAAACTAAAAAAAAAAAAAAAAATAGAACAGCTAAGGCATTGACCAATAATGTCTACCTCTCAGAAGCAGAAGCAGTACATTCACTGTCACAGAACAAACACTACTGCCTACTGCCTTCACAAATCTAACACTCTTAACAAAAAATTGCTTAAAAAGTACAGAATTGTGTAAAAAACAGAAATACAAAGAGAAACTAGTCAACTTAATACAAAGGTGAGACACTGTAACAAAGTAATTGTTATACATACAGTGAAACAACTTTTAGCCACAAGACTGAAAAAATCAAATTAAGGTGAAAAAAGAACTAAAAAAGATTCAGATGAAACACAGAATTTAATAGGCAGTTTAAGTGCAAGGAAAAACAGGTGCATTCCTGCATTTTTGATGGTCTGATTTATGTGTGCTTCTCTCTGTAGTCTTTAAAAAAGACTAGTGGAAGACAAACTCCTCCTAGTTGAGAAGGAGGGATGGAAGGAAGGCAGGAAATGGATAAGGGGCAAGAACAGCAACTGTAGGAGAGAAGATTTTGATCGGATATAAGAAATTCCTGCCTCACAGAAAAATATTAGGTGACTATAACCTGACTGGAGTAGGTTGTTAAATGTGAAGCTACAGATGTGGACAGCAGATTAGTAAATAGGGATCGAAAGGGAGAGGGCCAATACACAGGGGCGAACCGAAATATGGGGATTGAAAGGGAGAAGGCCACTACACAGGGGCTAACTGAAATATGAGGATCGAAAGGGAGAAGGCCACTACATAGGGTCTACCTGAAATACATGGGAGGACTTGAAAGATGAGAAGTCTCACTAAGTTGGTGTTTCTTTTTATATGGTCATAAACAGATACCCCATGATCATACAGTTGGATTAAAGCTGTTCCTGACATTGTGAATAGATGGCAGTTTTAAACTGTATATGAACAGTGCAAGTTTACATTTTCTTATGGTGAATTTCTCAGTGACCTCCTCAGTGGTGCTGGTGAGTATTTTTAACTGTCATTCATTGATGTATCAAGTTTTACACTGCAGAAATACTCCCTTCTCTAATTATACTCACTAGTTATTTCTTTTTCTATATGTTTTTGCCCCCATCCCTGCCACTTGTGAATCCTTTCCCTAAATGTAGCACAACTCATTCATTCCTTTACACAGGAATTTCACCAGGGATCAAGACAAGAGATATCCAAACAGAGGTGGAAGGTTTCATTCAGAAAGCCATGAGAGTACTTTATGCCCTCACCAGCATCTCAGCAATGTACTTTATGCCCTCACCAGCATCTCAGCAATGAGGTTGTATGTAATACAGGTTTATAGGTTCATAGGTTTTTATTTATTTGTTATTTTTATTTATTTATTTATCCTTTGTTGACTGGGTTAATCACAGTAGGCTAGGGGTCTCTTTTCAGGAGAGATCCAAGGTGATATTTATACTACTAGAGGAAATTTGGCCAGGGCATTGGGAAACTTCTGATACTTTTTTCAGTACATGCCACGGGATCTATTACATCCACCAAAGCTTCCATCAACTCAAACAGATGGGACCTCTGTTTAACAGCTCATCCTAAGGATGATTTCATAGGTAGTTACTAGTCATTTAGTTCAGGAGATTATTGAGAGGCTGTCCAATTTTTCAGTTGCCCCAAATCATTATCCAGTTCAGCGAATTGCTGAGTCTGACAGTATCAAGTCCTGGGATACAGAAAGCAATTGATTAACAGCTCATAGCTTTAATCCTGTGCTCTAACTGCTAAACCCTGCCACCCTACCAAGAAGCACACAATGGAGGACGTCTTAATCTGTAGTCAAGTGCACTACCACTGAGCTACACCCTCCTTTTTGTTTGTTTACTTGGCCTAACCCTACCCTTGGGCAGGTGGGGTCATGTGATCTGCATCACTGTGAAGGCCTACAATGCCTTCAACATGTCACTGCTTGCTTCTGCACACCTGTATTGGTGTTTACCACCAGTTATTGGCTTGATGAAGCCAATATCTGCCCCCAATGCAACTCATGTGCCTTGCCAACCCCTCCTTTGATGAAATGTGGCAGGTTGTGGATGGTTATCCCCTGCACTTCTCCCAACATGGGCATACATAACCTCCCATGTCACCAGAGGTGATCAAACTAACTTTTTGTTCTGAGTCAAGTAAATTTTCAAGCCAAATGAACTGCTGAAAAAAGCAGCTCATGAAGGTAATAATTATTTACCATCCACTCTTCTTATGTTCCACAATTTTATCTCCTGTACAAGTCTAGAGCTTCACCTGAGATTTTGAAACAGCTACCCACAAACAAACCCAAAGAGAGTTTGAAATACTGCTAAGTTTGCTATTGCATGAGTAGTGAAGCATCTGCATATACCATGTAAACCATGGTGTACAAATTGATTTTCATGAAGCGACATTTTGCCCAGCATAAAAGCATCAAATGTCTCACCTTCAAACACATGGGTCTGTAGTTCCCAGTGCCAATTGATGGCCTGCCTTTTTGTAGAGGGATGACCGTTGCAGTTCTCCAGTCATGTGGCACAAAGCCTGTGTGGAGGCTGTGGTTAAACAATGATGTGGCTGATGCTCAAACTTTATACTGGTCTACTAACTGGGCCTCACTTGTGCTGCTGTATAGATGTTTAAATGTACTCACAGAGTACTTCCCTAGCAACTTTTAAAACCAGTCTGGGTGTATGATCTTAAATTTTCACCAGGGATATGTGGATAAAGTCTACTTCATGGAGGACACTGTTAGTCTCCCAACAATATTATGTGTGTTATGGCTGTGCTTCCAGTGGACCAGATAGGTCAATTTTCAGGCTATTTAGGAGGACATTTTTGATTTGTCACCCGAATTCTGTGCTGCTGCCTCAATCAACATAATTACACCATTTTCTATGGTTATATCCTAAATCTGGAATTAAAGATGCAGCACATACATTAAAATATTAATTATAAAACTTTAATTGGTTAAAAAGTAATATAAGAAGCATGCATTACAATGGACACAGTTACTTTCATTGCTAGCTCACTTATACCCTTTTAATGTAACTTATGTGTCTGAGGCTGGGACATTTTGTGCTTTCATGCCGGACAAAGTGTCACCTCATGAAAATGAATTTGTATACCATGGTTTACATGGCACACTACTTTTCTAAGAATCCCAACCATTGCTTGTTGTTCTAATAACAAAAACAGTTGTATAGCAATTCTATTAGCGTTTGTGGCTCTGAGGAATGCTGAAAGGTACTGGCTGAGCCTGACCTTGGTACTTGCTGGGTTAGTCAATCAACAGTTACTACAGTCTCTCAGACAACTGCTGTGTCCTGCATTATGAAATGGTTCTGTCATATGACATACATATTTGATTTCAGAAGACCAGCTTTTGAGGGGGGAAAAAGTAAAGAAAAATTAGCAGACCAGTTAGAAGCTTTCCTTTGTCAGCCATTCTATCACATTTCTTCCCACTGTTCATTCCTATCTGCATGCTGTTCTCAGTGTCCATTTTTTTGTTTGGTTGTTTTTTTCTAAAAATTTTTAATCAGCTTTAAATGGAATTTCCTTTAAATAAACCTGGTAGTCATGTGTGACCACTGGATCTAGGGTCTTTAAGTACACCATCATCCCATATCTCCAGTGTACTGTGGACAGGGGCATCTGGCATAATGTCCAAAAACAATGGCTGGAAGGGGAAGTTATTTCCTTCAATAGGGGATTCAAAGGTACATGTCCAGGACTATAACACATGTGGCAACTTCTGCAATAAGTAAGGTCCTATATAGCTATCACCCACCTTCCTAATTTCCGCTACAGCTATAAAAATGCAAAAGTGTAACATTTGTGGTCCACTGTCACAATAATGTGGCTGATGCTCAAACTTTATACTGGTCTACTAACTGGGCCTCACTTGTGCTGCTGTATAGATGTTTAAATGTACTCACAGAGTACTTCCCCAGCAACTTTTAAAACCAGTCTGGGTGTATGATTTTAAATTTTCACCAGACATATGTGGATAAAGTCTACTTCATGGAGGACACTGTTAGTCTCCCAACAATATTAGGTGTGATATGGCTGTGCTTCTCAGTAGCATCCTCGCTCGTAAGCTTAGTAAGAATCTATGAATCTGTAAACAGCAAAAAACAAACCTGAGGAAAACAATATAACAGAAGCTAAGTTTGCCAGTCTAACTCAGGAAGCCGGGCTCTCAGCATGAGATGGTGCTCAAGGTACTTTCTTGTACCACTTAGAGTCCTATTTTCCATTCTATTTATTACTAAATTTATGTGTGTAACATCTTGTCTTATGAGGCTACAAAGAATATGATACAGCAAAACGCCTAGCTCATATTTTCATTTTTCTGTTTTTTTGTTCTAAGCTTTCCCCTCATGCTATTTTCTTATTTGCTTGTTTATACACTCCCTACCCCTGTAAACATTATTACCCTTCATAATGAGTAATTAACATAGTTATTTTGATTTTAAATAAGCTGATTACCTAAAAGATCTACATTTAATCTGTGATCTCAATTATTAATTTGTAGTTTTCTTCTTCCTCATATCCAGACAGGGCTTGAAAAAAAGAGCACTTTACTGAGCTGTACTTGTCATGGCACTCAAGCTAATAAATAAATATATACAACTGGCAGGAACTTCCAAATTAACTAGTCTGCAGGAATGGACTGATTGGTTGATACTTATTTACCAGGGTGGTGCAGACAGATGCCAACAGATCTTTTTAAGGCCTGCTCAGTCGAACTAATACACAATTAGAAAAGTCACCTCACAGTACAATAAGTATTGAATAATTTAGCAAACTGTCTAGATATGGTAAAGACGTAATGTCACTAATACCTGTGCAGTTCCAGATGTATTAGACACAAAAATGTAACTTTTAAAGACACATCTGTAGTAGAGCTTGAGCATTTACATGTATAGATATCATATATGTACAAACAGGTAGAATAAAAGGAACTAAAAAAATCTTAGAAAACAGGGATGGAGGGTAGAGGATATTTAAAATGGAGAATGATCAATATATAGTAGTTGAGAGAGACACAGTAGTTAAAAGAGATAGACAAAATAGAAAGAGAAAGGTTTTAGCTTCAATTAATTGAAATTCAATGATGGCAGGAACATCTTACTTCTTCTGGTGATAAGAGATATTTACAACCGATATTAATAATTGTATGGCAATTGTGAGGAAGACTTTAATTTGGCAGGTAATGATATAGTCAGTGAATGCATTGCAGTTTGTTTCTAGGGGTTAGCGATATATGTGCTGAGGAATGAAGAGACGTAGGATGGTAGATGGGTGATATGGTGGTGAGTCTGCTGATAATAAAGGGAAAGGATTCAAGATTTAATAGTTAAATATAAGTGAAACCAGCAGGAGTTGAGGTCTTTGCTTCACTAATATTGATTTTGTAAAGGTAAGGCAATGGTGCTCTCTCAACATAAAGGGCTATGAAACTGTAATTCTTGTCGGATGTGGTTCTAAAGACATAAACCTTGCCTGTGATATAAACTACCCCTTCTCTGGAACAGATTCTCCATCCATGTGAAGCAGAGTTCCTCCCTAACCTAATTCAACTGCAACTTGGACAATTGGATGGGGAACAGGAAATTCATCCCGGGTTTGCCACTTATGTCTCTAACTGACACAGGCAGCTTGTAAATGGTTCATCTGCCAGGCCCCTACTAGTAAATGTTTTATCTCCCTAGCCTCTGCTTACACTTATCAAGGGTACCAGAACTTATCAGAGATTTGGGATGCATGGCTAGGCTTAAAAAGGCTCTTGTAGTCATTAACCTAGTAAACACCTATGAACCTGTAATAGTACAGAGAGTTTTTATTATATGCAATGGATATTTCGGAAAGACCATACTCCAGGTAGACGAGGAGAATGCCTTTTCCAGTTGCAGTTCTTTCTTCAGGTGTCAGAAACCAAGATAATTTTCAGGACCAGAAAATGAGTTTATTACAGCTCTTGTTGCCTTTACATGGTGGTGGAAATATAAGTGAGGGTTCAGCTAAATACCTAGGTATCAGAAACATCAACTCTTTCATTTCATTCCTGATTGTTAAGGCAGGTTTGCTAATTCTGGGAGACTTACTTTTGCAGTGTCCCA
Source organism: Protopterus annectens (assembly GCF_019279795.1). Taxonomy (NCBI): domain Eukaryota; kingdom Metazoa; phylum Chordata; order Ceratodontiformes; family Protopteridae; genus Protopterus; species Protopterus annectens. Next base: position 551,418,860 of record NC_056730.1, on the reverse strand, counting down.
AACAGCACATCTTTTGTTTTCTTAATATTTACCTATAGATTAGCTTTTATAAACAAGCGCATAAGGGATCTAAATCTTATTCTAAGTCATTCTTTGTTCTGTTTGGTGATTGCTGGCTCTGTAAATAATATATCATCTCCATAAAGAATACTGGCAGGTGAGGAAGACTATTGATACAGAATGACAACAGTAGCAAAGGTAAGATGCAGCACTAAGGTACTCCTTTGGTAACAGATACACTGGGGCAAGATTTTGAGTCCTACCTTGAATAAAATGTTCCATCCAAGATACGATCATTAAACCAACCAATGATTTTAGGGTTAGTACTATGTGATGTGAAGGAGTTTAGAAGTAAGGAGCAATCAATCTTTTCAATGTCTTTCTAAGGTCTATGAATACTGCTCTGATAATGTTTCCTCTACATTTTGGAGAATATCATCTGCAAGTTTCTACAGAGCTGTTATCGTACTTCTACCTGGCCAAAAGCCATGAAGTTCCTTGATAACATATTATATTTTAAATATAGCTTGTTAGTTTTTAGTACACAATTGTGTTCAATTATTTTATGTAGTGCAGGGAGGGTGGAGATAAGACAGACATCACTGTGAGAAGAGCGTTTTAGGGTCTTTCTTACTGGTATAACAAGGGTTTGCCTCCACATCTAAAACAAAATATAATGGCCTAGCATATCTATTAGTGTCCTAGAGTTTCATAATGGACCCCTCATTTTTGGCTCAAAATGTTGGTCTGTCCCTAGCAATTTGTGGGGGAAATGTTTTGGATTACACTTAAATAATGAGAATAATTACAGTTACAGACTTCTTGTACTTCAGAAAATGCATGTTAATTCATATTCTTTTATTCTGCAAACATCACAAGTTAATATAACTAATATTTTATAATGTCCCTGATAGCTCCAGAATCAGGGACAAATCTAGAAATAATCAGCAACAACAAGGCTAAGAGTTGAAGATGTGCTTCAGAGAGGAGGCTAGGATCTCACACCATCAGTGCGACAGTGCAGAGCTCCAGCTATTGGCTGTATGTGGAACCACACCAAGACACTACAGCTTTGTGTTTAAAAAAAAAACAGAACAGCTAAGAACATTGGTGTGCCACCATCAAATGGTGGGATAAGTAGGTGCTTTAATAAAACTGGTCTATACAACAGAAGGCCACAGAAAAGCATTATAAGAACTAGGATCACTTATCCCCCTACCTCCTTTTTCTGTACATTGATGTCTCAAGCTTTAACAGAATTTATGTCATTTTATTTACTTTGTGGTAGGCATCTTCCTAAGGAATGCTGGACATAGCAATGGAGATGTGGGAGGCAGAAAAAATGTTTAAAGGTGTGATGACGCAGTATACAGACTTGCAGGATAGGTTATAAACTGTTATGCCAATAGCTAATAAATATATGCAAAAGGCACAAGAGGTACAACTGAGGGATTATAATACAAATGCCAGAGTTATGAGAGTTTAAAACATGGAACAAAGTGTTAGTATTAGTTTCTTCTGCTCAAAATCAGTTCTAAGATATCAAGGACCATATCTCCCAACCTCTTACCTCAGGAATTTGGGGCAAATGCTCAAAATCATGGATAGATTTTAAATATGCCTCTCACAAACTTAGAAAGTGTCTTAGAGTTACAAGCTTGGCCTAAGCATGTATTTTCTAAAAGATATGAAGTCTGATACCCAATTGTCTGGCATTATTTACTGACTTCAGTCCTCAGTGATTTGCCAGCAAAGAACAAATTTTTTGAGGAACAGACTGAAAATATTAGACAAAAATTTGGATATTCTGAGAAATCCTGGACAGTTGAGAGATATGAAGGACCCTTTCATATGGTGGAGAAAATGAACAAAGTAAATTATAAAATAAGACAAATGGAAAGAAAAAAACTATATATCTGTCACTTAAAATGTGAAAAAAGAAAAAAAAATGAAAAGCAGCAGAAGCTTATGTAGTCCGCCTGAGAGCTGGCGTAGTACGGTATCAGGGAAGTTTATGTCTAAGACCCCAAAGCAAGAAGTACAATAGATTTACTGAGAAATACAAATGTCTTCTGAGCTACCTGGTAGCAGATTTAATACAGCATCAAAATGAAACTATGTCAGGGATGAGGTGACTCTAAAAGTGCACAGGATACCCAAGTCTGAAAGAACAGCAGTAAGGGAAGAAGCAAACATAATGCTTAAACTAGGATTTATTGATGAGTCCCAAACTGAACAGAATAGTTTGTGTTGGTATGTGACTGGGAGTGGGGTAATTAAACTCCAAACAGAAAAAAGTAGAAAATGTCAAAAACTAGCCTGTACCCTGTATTAAATGAAAAGTAAAAGCATTCTTAGGACTAGTAAGCAACTATAGAAAACTCATACCCAACTTTGCTTACATAGCCTGTCCTCTGACAGACCTTGCAATAGGTAAGGCACCTATATAGCTAAAGCAAACCATAGAAGCAGATGAGGCTTTTCTATGATATGTTTAGAGACAGTTTTTGATGCCCCTGACTTTATTAAAAACACGTTGTTTTGTACACTGATGCATCAAAATTAGGGTTGGGAGCTGTTTTCTCAGAAGGTACGGAATAAAGAATGCCAAGTTGATTAAGCAGGAAGTTAAGGAAGGAAGGGACAATCACCTATAAACCTATGAATGATATACTCTGTTACAGAACAAGAATGTCTGACTATTAAGCGTTAAGCGGTCACTTAGCTTCTTTACAGTATTACTCGTTAGGACATAGCTTCACTTTGATAAGTGACCATGTAACCTTGCAGTGGTTATACAAGCAGCGGGATGTAAACACGTTGTGTAGGTGGATTTTGTTACTACAACTTTTCATTTTACCATTTTTCAAAGGCCTGACAACAGCCACAATAATGTGAATGGATTACCATAGTCCCATAAACCATCCCATTCAGAAAAGAATCAGGGGTTCTATGCTTGTAGGGTAGGGATGGGCGTCATTGTGGCATAATGACTGTTTTGATGCATCAGAAATGTAAGTTGCATTAGAAATGCTGTATAAATACCATATACTATGGTATGAATCTCACAGCTTTCACGTATATTTCCAGAATTTTTGACATGAAAATTTGGCAACTTTATGTATACCTAGTATAATATGGTAAGATTTCATACAAATGGTCCAATAAATATAAATCAGCTGAAAATGCTGTTGTAAGAAGGTCTGGAAGCCCACAGTGTGAGAGACATTTACCTCTCATGGAGGAGGGATTTAGGGACTAGAGACTAGAGTGAAGACTCTAGGTGAGCTGTAACCAGAGGAAGCTGCAAGTCTATGGAATACCAGAGAATATACTCCTGTGGATGTATTCAAAGAGTAACAGGAAAACTACAAGGGGATAGATTTGCAGTAGTTAGTAATGAACTGCTCTATTCCTGTTAACAGACTTTGGCTTAAGACAGAAATGCAAACTTGTTAAGTTCCAAATTCTGAACTTTGAGTTACTAAAAAGTGCGTGATATCACTTTAATTTTGTATTGGAGAGCAAACTTTAATTTTCCATTTCACTATCAATAAACTGGGTTTAAACTGATTGAAACTGATTCCATTGTGTTGGACCTGTCACTAAGTATGTGCATGTGTGCGTACGTACACCACGTGTTCTGCAATAGATTGGAATCACATGCTGGACTGGTTCTCTGCCTTGCATCTACTACTTTAAATGCTCATTGAGATAAGCCTCCACTCCCTTTGACCCTGACTTTGCCCATATATCACATCTTGTTGTTTCACAATGCTGTAGATTTGAGTATGTTCAAACTTATTTCTCTTAACACCCTGTATTGTGTTATACTAGGATACAAAACACACATAAAGTACTGATTAGAGTTAAGTGTAGTAATAATGAATTTGATTTTCTGACTATTTTTTTAAATCTGTTCCGTCTCAGAAGTCACATCTTCCCTGCCCTTCAAAATCTCTTAAGTATTTTGTCACCTTCAGAGATGAATTTACCCTCCCCCAAATTCTGCTTCCTGTGATTTGCTGTCCCTTGAGTAACCCTATCTCTGAGCTTCTCTTATTCCATGAGTTGAGCACATCTGCAGGTGATTAGCATAGACAGATTAAGAGGCAAAGTCCATCACAACAAGTCATTATTTCCTTATTGTTGTTATTGTAAAACTTTTGTTTTCTTACTATGACTTGTCTGGCTGTTTTTACTTTACTGTTAATGCCATCTTTCCTTTTCTTTTGCTGGCATGGCTCTTAACTAGAAACAGGCACCTCAAATGAAATACATTTTACGTAATGGGTGTGAAGTTCTATGCTGTATGAAAATAGCTAATGTGTATCTATACAGATATAAGCCAAATAAAGTAAACATAAAACATATCTGACTTCATGACTAAGATATCTGCTTGTAATGCCCTCTTGATTTCTTTGACAGTATGTGTATTCTGCATTATGTATAGCCTGCAACTGGAAAGCCATTTTTCTGAATATGTGATTTAATACCCATATCACAGTGCCAGTAATTTTATGATTGCTTAGCACAGTGCATTCTTTCAGAAAATCACACTGACAAAAATGGCTTCATAAGGTGTTTATTTAAAGGAGCTGTTCATAACAGCAGTCTTGTCCACAGCACTGCCAGAAGCCATGACCTACATATGACAATGTCTCTGGACTCGTAGCTGAAATTGCACTTTTCAGCAGTCAGTTATTTCTGCTTTTTTCACATTTCATACTGAATCTATTCATCACTGCTATATTTGACTGTGCAGTAACTGTTTTGTTAGAATGTGGTGTGCTCAAGTATACATAAAAAAACTACTAGACTTTTTTTGTTACTGCAGAATTACAACAATGCTTATGCAGTTACACTGCTGAAAACAGTGCCAGTCTGCAGAGGGTTTGATCTACAATTGTATGGTAAAGACAATATAATATCCTTGGTGACCTTAACCAAATAGCATTAATGCTGTTCTACAGCAAAGTCAAGGTAAGCTATGATAAGATGCAGACAGACTGAAGGGCAGACAGACTGAAGGAAATGGCTTGCCAAAAACATATGCTATTAAATGCATATGAAATCCTTTATCCAAGTGCCACACAAAGATATGCAAACATATATATATATTTTCACAGTTCTGGCTCAGTGTGCATATGTCTATAGTCATGCCTTCTAAAGACCCTGTAGATAAATGGTACATTGTCGCAAGGATACAGACCAAAATCAGGCCTGTGAAAATAATGGGGTTGTTAATATGTATTCAGACCTAAAACACTGATACAGGGAACTGTTTCCCCTATGAAAGTTTAAAATCCCATCAGGTTTTCAAGGAAAAGGAATCATACTATGTGATAAATTCCCTAGAGTGTGACAATCAGCTCATTATTTTCATGATGGCTTTTTTAATTAACATTTCTCAGTACTTAGTAGGCATGCCTACTACATTAGCTGATACCCACACTACCACTACTGCATGTGGCATGCCTGCTACATTACCTGATACCCACACTACAACTGCTGTACACAGCATGCCTACTACATTACCAGATACCCACATTACCACTGCTGCGTGTGGCATGCCTACTGCATTACCTGATGCCCAAACTACCACTGCTGCACTCAGCATGCCTACTACATTACCTGATACCCACACTACCACTGCTGCATGTGGCATGCCTACTACATTACCTGATACCCACACTACCACTGCTGCATTCAGTATTCTGACACCCACATTACCACAAGGACACAGATGTGCATTTCCTAAGACATAATTGAGTTTCTGCATCTAAAGCTAATTTCTGACCAGTAGCTGAGGATGCTTTTGTGGATGGTACTCTCCACACCCTCCTCATAAGGAAGGAGGGCTAATTCCTGGTCCCTTGTTCCAGCCCAACTGAATCATCAGCTCCTGAGTCTACAATCATACTTGGGTCAGTGTGCCATTACAGTCTGAAGTCTTTCCACCGCACCAGTAAATTGAATTTCTGAATGTATCTTTGACTGGATATAACAGCAGCAGTGTGTGTCACTGGAATGTTAAAACTAAATAGAGCTCTTTCATGTCAAATGGTACATTCCAAATTATAACCCTAATACATTAACGATTAGCACTGACAAGACATTACATGAATCGCTGATTCTCAAACCATTAACTGCTAATGGACCTACTGTGGTATGTTGGCCACAGTTCAGAAATAATAAACAACTTATCTGAATGAATATAGAGGAGAGTTTAATGGGATTAAAGCTTCCTCAAACACTCTGAGCTATAGAGTTCCTCAGTGTTTCGTTTTAACTCCATTAATGTCCAGCATGCACTTTCTAGTCCAAGGATGAGAGAAGGAGGGCTCAAAGTTTCCATTCCTATGCTCAGGATACACAGTCATACTTGTCCTTCTATCAGAAAAAAAAGTGGCATCTCTTAGTATCATAAGACACTATATGGAAGACATCCAAAATCAGATGGTATTCAGACGTCTGAGGCTTAACCCTTATCAGATGGAAGCAGTGCCCATACAAGTGACTGTGAAGCCCTTCCTAAGTTCCTCATCTTTCCTCTAAAATTCATTACAAGGAAAGGTAACTGGAGTTTGGGGATAGGATGCATGATAAGAGTATCCTTATAGAAAATTAAGTAAAGGAATAAATGACAGCTCATGAAATCAAGCGTTATTTTAAAGCATACTGCTTAGATCAAGCTCCATATTCCTCTAGAAGACATCACCGCGGTTTTTCATGCTTTGGTTTTCTACCATGTATGTATTGCAACACCTTTTATCTAGGTCTAACGTGCTCTGAGCTTGAATGTTTGCAGTCTATGCAGAGCTATACAGCCATAGTCAAACAGGTACTACCTTCCAGTATGATCAAATTACATGTATGTTGTGGAGTCTGCATTGGCTTCCTGTAACTTACAAGCTGAAGTATAATGCACTCCTACTAATTTATCGAACCCTGCACAACCTGGGTTTTGTCACCTGAAATGAACAACTAGCTGGGTGCCACAGTAGTTGGCACATCTTCACTCATCTTACAATGGGTTTCTCATGATTCCCAACATGTACTTGAAACTGTCTAGCTACTGCTTGTTTTCTTACGGGCCACCTCACATGTGAACTTCACTGTCTTGTGAAATATAAGGGTATGCTTCCATGGTCTGTTTTAAGGGAGTCAGAAATTGTACCATTTGGACCTACCTTACTAACATTTATCTGTCTTGTTGTATCTGCTTGTTTTATTATATATAATTTATTTGTTGATTTTTTTGTCTTCATTGTAAAGTAATTTCACAACTTCATTATGAAACTGTTTCAAGCATCTATAGCCTTCTCAGTAGAAAAACACTTCTGTATATCACATGTGAGATGTCTAATTTCCTTATTTCAAATATGACAGCCTGCATATTCTTGAACATCTCATGCTCATAAAGATGATGTGCCTTTGGACTGCTAATTCTTTTGAGGTACTTAAAAATCCTCTTCCTACCTCCATTTTTACAGTATGTACATTAATTCCTTTAGTTTGTCTTCAGATGTAGACCATAAACTATTTTCTTCCCGTTCTTTCCACAGCCTAAATTATTGCACTGTGTTTGCAAGGGGGGGGGTCTCCAAAATTATACCTAGTATCTCAAATGTGTTTCACCAGTTGACTGTATAGAAGAAGACTGATTTACTATTGTCTTCTGGTGAAGCCCCCATCTGAGACTGATGATTTAGAGGTGACCTAGCATTGCATAAACAGATTGATCACAAAAAACTACAGCACACCACCTCCCTGACTGCATAAGACTGAACACAGACTCATGAGCATGCAGTTATACAGCTCACAAATTACAGCATCGAGGTAATGGATTACTGCAGGAATAGCAGTGCCACTGACACCTGGCACAATCTATCGAAAGCCTCCCTTTAACTCCTAGACATTCCAGGACCTAAACTC